>NC_046165.1:66571483-66868983 GCF_011064425.1 Rattus rattus
CCAGAATGTGATTTTGTAGCTAATATGAAGTCCTGAGTCAAAGAGTATTTAGACATTATTAATCTAGACCCATGGAAGACAGCACTGAAAGATGCTTTGAAGCTCAAGTGTTAGGAGACACTGTTGGTGCTCCTGGAAACACGCTGGTGGGAAGGCCTTACTGATTCTCTCTGAGTACTCCAAGGCGAGTCTACCCACTGTTCTACAAAAAAGCATAAAAAATCAGCTAAAGGAGGGGATGAGAAAGGGCCTTTATTCTACAGATTTTGGAGTTTGTTGACATAGCTTCAGCGTTTGCTAGCCTATAAAAGACAAAGAAGTCTGAAACCAACCCAATAAATACATCATCTAAACAAATACAAGATAGACAGAAAGAGAAAAACTAATTAATAATCAAATCCAAAAATGTTTAATTTTTCCACAATTTGTCCAAATTCAAGAGTATGATCTAGGAGAACTCTTCTGTATAGCATGGATTGGGGTGATGGGGAACCATCTGCTAGAGAAAACAAATATTCCCAAGTAGCTTCACTCTCTGGCCTCATGGCTGTAGAAATCATTCCCAGAAGAGGTTCATGTCGTTTTCTCTTCTGTGATGAATGCAATATTGTTGGCAAAAATGAAACTCATAGCACCAGCTATTTTTGCTTTGCAAACATACTAAAACTGATCCGGGGGCTTTCTTATTGAATCCAAACATGTGTTCTATCTTGGTATAGGTCCATAATTGAGTTAATGTTTTCTCCACAAACCTACAAAAGCTACTGAAACCTATTTTGGAGGAACGTGAAAATAAGAACAATATCCCAGCAGATTTAAATAGTAACTCTGAAAATTCTGACTGCATTGTGTAGTCTGCAACTCTATAAATGTGTTTACAAATCTCCATTCCGATTTCAGCCAGTTGAACACATTCTAACATGTTGGGTGTTATTTTAGAGCATACTTTCCCATTACCTCAGATGGTGTTCAATGTGGAGATCTGAGGCCTTCTCTCTGGCATATGCATGGAATCCTGCTAACAGCAAGTGATCACGTGCTTGATCATGTCCTTCTGTAAGGTAGCAACTTCTGAATGACTTTGTAACCTTTTTCTGTTTCATCTATAGAGAAAAGACTTTTTGGGTGACAGTAGATTCCAGTTTTATAACTTAACTACACTCCACAAACTTCAAGTATTTTTTAAACCTACAAATTGAGTGCAGTGGTTTTCCAATTCCTCATTCAATGCTCATCCCCAGGGAGATGACATTTCCCCCTGTCTCAAGCTGCCATTTTACTATCATTGTTACAATTCTGTATCTTTATGTTTTTATACAAAACAGGACTGGAACCTACTCTAATACTCAGAATTTTAGTCAGCAGAACTTTGGAGATCTATTTACAACACAAAGAAAGAAGCAGAAGGGACCCTGGTGCTAAGACCCGTCCTCCATATGTATGCTGTCTCTCCTGAAGATGGGTCAATCATGGCACATCCTGCTGTCAGTGCCATGCTGTGGGCACGCCATGAGCACTGGCTTTGGTCCCTGACTTACTGACATTCCTAAGGATGCTCCAGGCACCAAGCAAGGCTCTATTCAAGCCCATCCCTTACCAGACCTGAGAAGAGTAGAAGTGATCTGGTAAAGGCTCAGATTCTACTAAGCCTACCTGACTGTGCAAATGCCTGGCCACACCATGTGTCCCATCATGCCTTGCTCTACACCTCAACATGAGAGCTCATTATCAGAATTCCATGTTGCAACAACGATACTTAAATGTTTTGGAAGAAACTATGGAGAGAAATCATAACTTTACCTTTCTCAAATTTAGAAGTTTCGAGGGGTTAGTAGTAGCTGTTGTTGTTGTAATATTAGTATTATTTATATTCATTAATGCAGAGGAGGAAAATTGACGATGACTACAATCTTTTCACTGTTTGTGGTCCCTGGCGTCAGACTCTCTTCTCACCCTGACCGCCATCCTCTCTGATCCTCAGCATCACTTCCTCTTCTCCTCCCCACTCCTCCTGCCCCCTCCTCCACCTCCTCCTCCTCTTTCACCTTCCCCTTCCCCTTCTTTTTGTTGTTCTTTCTTTTTTACAGTGCTGGTACTAGATCCCAGGGCCTCATACACCCCAGGCAAGTGCCCTACCACTGAAGTACACCCCAGTCCTGGGCACCATAATAAATGTTAAATCCACAAGAGACATTTAAAAGATGACAAGAAATTTCATTTATCTTGGTCAACAACCACATATTCATATGTTAATCAGTCAACAATAGAACTAAAATGATCACAGACATATACTTTGAAGATATTTCTTTCATTTCCCGTTCAGCTGTCATTTAAGCGGTAGATGCCCTGAGATAGGAGGATACGACATGTGTGAAGACACATGCTTCTCTGCTGGGTAGAAAATGCATAGAGACACACTGAGCAAGTGCATCCCATCTCTCTCTCACCCAGTCTCTCCTGAAGCATCATAATCAAAGGACTGATACCACACAACGCTACAACATTTTTGGACCACTTATGCCTTTGGCTATAATGTGCTTAAGTCAAGGTAAAATTTCATTTGGAAATGCCAAATGAATTATCAGCATTAAGAAACCTTAACGTGCAGGCTTTACAAACACCTTGGACTTTACAGATGAAGAAGATGAGTCCCAAGAACTCAGGGGACTTCTAAGAGTTGATCTAAGAGTTGAACGTAAGCTAGATACGAGGAATTTAGGGAGATTTACACTTTCATTGCTAAGCACAACTTTAAAAAAAAATCCTCTGATGATGGAATACAGTATCTGTTTTATGGAAAACATGTTAAGTTTGGAGAGTTGAAATAACTGTGAACTCCTCAAATTCCATTCCTCGTGATAGAATTGGAATGGGCCTTTTACAGTACAAATTCCAACGCCAGGGAGAGGGAACAAGCTAGACATCTCCGATGGAAGAGAAAAACAGTCTCCGGCTTCGAGAACAAGCTACAGTCAACATGTCACGTAGATAAATGGATGTGCACACTCCCCAAATCTTAGCCAGATATTTTTATTTTGTTGGGGGGGGGAGAGTTAGCAATTTTTGATTTATGATGGAGATTCTTGAGAATTTGTTGCTTAATTCTACTTCGGTAATAAAATCCTTGGATACCGCTCTTTTGAAATATTTTAGAGAGTCCATCATCAAAAGCCCTCGTCTCCTACAAGTTGCTCGGCCCCTAACTAGTTCACGACTTTGCTCTTGACCGTTCTCCCGGAAGACTTATGAACTGTAAACAACCTGGCTTTAAGACCTTTAACACTGGGGCATAACACGCCCTAGCAGACATTTAAGCTCTCGTGTGCTTTCTATGTTCCTAGCTACTGCCTGGAGAATATATCCAGGCTCACTGTACTGTTTAAACACGGCTGCACAAGTCGGGGTCAAGGGGAGTTGGACGGGTTAATGTTTGCACAGCACTTTGGACTAGACAAACTCCACACTGGGTCTATTGTACTAAATATAAAAGGTGCTTTATTTGACACCGGAGACCAAACAATGGTAAAATAAAATTTTAAGTGTGGGAGTTGAAGGAGAAGGGGAAAGAGGCTGCGGTGCTATAAAATTGATATACAAATCCCCCTGAATTTAAAGGGTCCTTGCCTCCCGAGTCTCTTCCGCTACTCCCCACTCTGTGGAAGCAGACAGGCTCCAACTCTGTTTTTTGAAATGAAGTGTTTGCAAGTGTGACTCTCGCTGTTGTTAAGAGCCTCTCGAGTGTGCGCCAGCGTGTTGAAGCCATAGAGTTCCACTTGATGGGGAAGTCTGAAAAATGAAGTTCAAATGTAAAGCGAATAACTTAGATGATTTTACTGCCCCTGTCTCCTCACTCCGAAATCCATGACTTACCAATTGTGATGGATTAAGATCATTTCTCTCTGCTTTCCTAGAAACCATTCATTCACACATATAACAAATAAATACCTATCAATGGTGCCCAGTGTAGAAAGAGAGCCCCCCCCCCGGGGAAGGGAGTACTAGAAACTATATGAAATTACTCTGGCCAGTGTCTGCTGCAAAGCTGACTAAGGTTGTGGAGAAGCTTTAAGAAATTACTTTAAGGAGGGCCGCTACTTCCAAGGGGTGATGCAGATCTAAACGGTGTGCACTAAGGAACCAGAGAGCCCAAAGAGCAAAGAGAATGATTTTCTCAGAGTTCAAAAAAGGTTTCAGAACTTGGGAGGGAACGGAGAGATCTCTGTTCAAGATGAAAACCATATAGGAGGCCAATGCTTTAAATAAATTCACTAAATCTACCCCAAAGTAAGAGAGTGACCAAAAGACCATCACTCTCCGAGAGGATGTTGGAGAGAAGGAGAGTCTCCTTCTGGGAGAGAGCAAGGGACGGAAATGCCATACCCATTAAAAAGAAACAGCTGGGCTCTGAGTGCTCCAGAACCTGTAAAACTCACACCCTGTCACTTTCCAATTCATCTCTTTGGATCTAAGTCTTCATTGGGAAAAATCCATCTTTAGAGGAAGCAGCAGGGGCTTTTCCTGGCCCAAAGTAAGAAAGCAATCACCATTTCTCAAAGCTTCTCCTAGCGAGGTACTCCAGCCCTGGGTCATGAGCAAGCCCTCTGTTCTCTCAACAGTTGCTTCCTGAGGTTCTCTCTGTTAGATGGAGACTCAACTATGACCAAGTCCAGGGCCCATCAGTTCCTGTACAACACACCATTTAATATTGACAAAAGACAAAGGAACAGACATGGGCTTGCAAATGCTGCTGTTCCAGAAATCCCCAGCATTCTGGAAAGTTTGGACTTGTTCTTCCCTGATTTCCAGGCTTCTGCAGCATCTGATATTTAAATGTCACAGTTCCAACCCCACGGCTAGCCAGAAGTTGCCTAAGACCACCTGTGAAGCCAGACAGCCCCCCTTCAAAGACTCAGAGGTTGGACAAGAGCCCAGCAAGCCATCACCCGGGCTAGTGGGTTTGATTCCTGCCATAGGGGATCAAAGTCGCATGAGAAGCTTGAAGGGCACTCGGCAGCTGGTTCTCTCCCATGCTTCTGGAATTTACTGGGACAAACACCAGATCTTTCACTTGGGCGAGCGTCTGCCTCTGGCCAACACTGAGGACAATTCAGAAAAGAAATAATTGACTAAGGAACTGATCTTTTGGAGCCTCAAATACTCCTTGCTCCAAACCTTTGCTTATGATGCTGTCCATTGGAGCCAGTAAGAAGCCAAGCCTATCAGACAGACAGGGAGGATATTTTTTTTCTAATACTCTCCTTCTCTTTCTGGACAAACTAGAAACCATAAGTAATCCTGGCAAGAAGTAAGATGTTGACCACAGATATATCCTTTAAATCAGACAATAAAGAACAATAATCGATAAAGAAAACTAAAATTATAAAATGAAGCATGAAGTCAAAGGCTAACTGCTTAACTGCGTTCAAGTGTTTTTCTCCCTCACAAAGATGTCCATGAGGGGCAACTCTAAATCTTCAGAAACACATTTGAAAATGGAAGGATTCAATGGGAGAGAGGGTAATAAGAGTCTACAGCGACCTCCGATGCCGGCTTCCAATCCAGCACCTCTGCCTCCTGGGAAGCCTGGGGATCGGAAACAGAAAGAACACAGACCCCTGGTCAGGCCAGGAAAAGCCTTAAGGAAGCACATTCCAGGAAATCAGACAGCTTCAGACTGTAGGGACCAGAAAAACATGACACGGTCACCATGAGACGCCGACTAGTCCAGGGCCCTGTGTCATCATCTCCAACACTGGGCTTCAGAGCGTACCTTGACACTTCAGCCCACTCCCCTGCTTCCCTTCCCATGGTGTGTTGTCAGGGGAGGAAAGACATGGTGGTAGGTCTCTGTGAAAAACACTCAGTCACAAACCTTTTCCGAACACTAAGGTTTCAAAGAGCCCTGTGTTAAAGGCTTTGCCCCCACCTTGGAGCTTCTGAGAGGAGACAGAACTGAAAGAGGAAGAGCCTCATGAGGATATCATAGTCACTGTAGCCTCATGAGGATATCGTACTCACTGTAGCTGGTACCTGAAGGACACTGTGTAACCCCCACCCTTCCCCCTTACCGGCCATTTCAAGTCTCAGGATAAGGTGAATGGTTTGCTCTACCACAGCTGTCTCACCACAGGTCCTAAAGCATCTGATCAATAACCAATCATGGACTGCACTCTCCAAAACAGTGACCAAATTTATCTGTGCCTTCTAAGCTCGATTGTCTTACTTACTTATAGTACTTACTATAGTGACAGAAAGCTGACTGAGGCAGCTGACCCTTCAGTCCCAGTGTGGTAATGTCATGTGCTTTGCCGTGGACACAGCTCCATACTTATTAGCCAAGGTTGGAGTCACTGCATTGAGAGCAAAGGGGGTCGTGTTTATAGTAATATAATAAGTAGAAGTCCTGAATATACTCCGAAGGTCACAGGATTCATCACAGAGAAGCTCCAACCCAAACCATGCCACCCATAGGCATCCTTGACAAATGAAGCCTCAGGAAGTTGCCTGCAATGGAAGGGGGTTTTGAGGAAATGAGAGTAAAGAGAATGTATTATATATAGGAATGAAACTTGCAAAGAATAATATAAATAAAAAATGCTTCAAGTAAAAATAAATAACATTAATTAGCGATATTACCTGGTGATTCAAATAAAGTACAACCTCTAGATGCAAAAAGATTATACTCAAAGCACAGGAGGAATATACAGATGGTATTACAGAATGCTCTATTTAAACTTCGGAAAGAACAGGAGAGGCCAAAAGGTTGGAAGCAAAAAGAAGGGTCATAATTTAAAACTACAAATGAAGAAAAGAAAGAAAAACATAAATAATTTAAAAATACAAATCAAAAGGCTTTATGTCAATCACCAGAGGAAAAACGTGGAGTGAGTTATGAAATCTGAGCTTGTAAACACTTGGAGGCAGGATGACTTCACTGGCTGAGCTTACACGGGACACATTCACTCTACTGTGAATTCCTAACCACCCCGTTAGGACCGAGGCATAGACAGCATGCTAAGGATCTCCATTTCCCAGCTCTCTCTCTCTCTCTCTCTCTCTCTCTCTCTCTCTCTGTTCTCTCTCTCCTTTCTCTCCTCTCCCCATCCCCCTGGAATCCATCCCACCTATGATGGTTTATATTGCCTTGGCCCAGGAAGTGGCACTATTATGAAGTATGGCCTTGTTGGAATAGGTTTGTCACTGTGGGTGTCGGCTTAAGACCCTCACCCTAGCTGCCTGGAAGCCAGTCTTCTGCTAGCTGCCTTCAGATGAAGATGTAGAACTCTCAGCACCTCCTGAACTGTGCCTGCCTGGATGCTGCCATGTTCCTGCCTTGATGATAATGGACTGAACCTCTAAACCTGTAAGCCAGCCCCAATTAAATGTTGTCTTTATCAGAGTTGCTTTGGTGGTGGTACCTGCTCACAGCAGTAAAACACTAATGTCATTTTTTTTTTTTTTTTTTTTTTTTTTGTTCCTGGAGTTTTATCACAACAATAGAAACCCTACCTACGAAAGAGGGCAGGCCAGGCAATGGTGGCACATGCCTTTTTTAGTATTATTATTGGATATTTTTGTTTACATTTTAAATGTTATTCCCCTTCCCAGATAAGCCCCCTATCACATCCCCCTCCCCTTCTTCTAACTAAGACATGTCTTAACCCCTGAGAACATGGGCTTCCTTCAAGATTTCTCTCTCAATACCTTTGCATAGTTTCTAATACATTATAAAATTATACTGATCCGTCACACCATTTTAATGAAAGTGGGGTCAATTCAAGTTCCAAGACTTGTGACTTGGAGGGCATTTCTATTTGAAACAAAAAGGCAGGGAAGACAATGTTCAAGCCAAAGGAGTGACCCAGGGACTACATAGCCTAAAAAGATCAAGACTTAGAAGACCTCAAAAGGCTGAAAACCAATGGTGTCAAATACTTGAAGGTCTTATCACAATGGACTTCCCCTGGACTTAAAAAAGCAAAAGACAGAGAGAGACAGCCCACACAGCAGCGACCACAGTTTGAATGGAAACAACATAGAATGATTTTCTATATGTTTGTTTCAGGTTTGCTGAAAGAGCAACATGACTGGAGTGGCACAATGGAGAGAAAGGTACATTTGTCTTTCGCACACAGAGAGAAGGACCACATGCAGATCACACTGCCCTGGTCTGGCCAAATAGGGAATGCTAGAAGATCCGTATCAATAAATGCCTATGGGAGAAGGCAGAGAACAGAGGCAAATGGTTTTGTGGAAAGACAAGATATCACACGGTCCTGTATATTTAGATGTTTAGTATCCCCCAGAGACCCATGTGTAAAAGATTTGGCTACAAAGGCACCAGAATCAGGAAGTGCTGTGGGCCAGTAAAAGGCCCTCAAAGGAGGTGATGGGATACCAACGGGCTCTTCTGCTTCGTGGTGGGATATGTGACACTCGTTCCAGCTTAACTCCTTCCATCATAAAACCCATGGGAAAGGCCAAACTGATGTTTTGGTCACCACTGTGACAAAATACTTAACAAAAGCATCTTCAGGAAGGAGGGGACTCTGGCTTGAGGGGCAGCTATCACCGTGGTAGGGGAGGCACAGCACCAGAGTGTGAGGCAGTTGGTCACATGGCACTACCGTCAGGGAGCACAGGAGAAGAGCGCAACTTCTCAGCAGCTTCTCCTTCCCCCTTTCATTCTGGGATTGTGCAGGGTGGCACCAGCCGCACTCAGGGCAGATCTCTCCTCAGTAAGACAGCCCCACAGGCACAGCCAGAGAAACATCTCCCAGGTAGCTCCAAATCCAGATGGAAGGTGAGGGCAAACGGTAACCGAGCTTGGACCAGGAAACCGAAAGAAGACCCTCTTACTTAGTGTCACGTTGCATTGTGGGGATGAGAAGTTGGCAGGCACAGCAGGAAGATACGTAAGAGTGTCCCCGTGGGGCAGTAGGCAAAGAAGGGACAGAGTGGCTATGAACTATGGCACTGGAAGAACTGTATTCACTGGCTACAGCCCCAGAAAGCTCAGCGAGCACAACTTATGAGAAAGTGGGCCGAATGCTTTGTGCATTGGTACAATAAAAACACCCTTTCTAGAGAAGAATTGGAAATATGTAAGTAAAAACAACACTTCAACTTCTTGGTAATTTCCTAACATTAGCAAAATCAATGTCATATGCAACAACAACAACTACATCAAGTGGATTTTCTTTCTAGGGCTCGGTCATCTTGTTCACCCAATATAAAGATCGGCACAATGTCATTGCGGGAGAAGAAGGATTATGTCTGTGTCTTCAAGGCCTCGGATTCTAACTTAGAGGAGCTAACTCTGATGGGAAGATTAGCAAGTTCCGGATACATGTGTGTGAAACTGTGGAGGAGCCTTTCCTTTTACTCATTCTAAATATTAAGTGATAGATGCTGTGTTTAATGATAGAGACAAAATAGATAGAAATGACTTCATCTGTCTCCTCTGGGAACTGCAGGTGAAACCTGGATGCTAACAAATAATTACCTTATAGAGTGACAGAAACAGGAAGAAGGGCCATCTCCCTGGCACAGTAAAGGAGAACGGAGCTGGCTGGAGACGCCTCTGGGTCTAGGTGGCCATTTTTCCATCCAAAATAGAGAAAACCAGGTCTGAGTGTAAAATGCCTTAGAACTGAGGAGAGGCTGGCAGGGGCTGAGAGGGCATCAGAGAAAAGTAGAGGGAAGACAGCGTCCACCTCAGGCAAGGTTGCAAGTGCCCTGAAGTCCTGCAAAAGGGGGCCGGACAAGGCTAACTTACAAGAGCAGTTGTTTATGTGGAAATAAATCCAAAAAGCAGACCAGGCTGGTACCAGATGAGGAGAGCCCCATAGGGGTTATCTTCATGTAGTTGAATAAGGAGCAAGTATGAAGCTTGGTAAGAGGCAGATGGCCATCAGCAGCATCCAATGGGGACATGGTCCATTGCTTCTTCAATGCCATTACTAAGCATTTGTTAATTTGTACGCTATGTGCTGCATACTTGTAACTAGACATGCACTGCAGCCTCTGGCCCCTTGGTGTTTGTTGATTCATGGGGGATTTAAACAGTCAAGTAACCACTCCATAGCAAATTGAGGCCATAATCCCCAACAGAACGTAAGAGACCATGATTCCCATCAGAAGGGGCTGTTACTGACCTTTCTAGAGGTAAGATGGAAGGTCCTCAGAGAGAGCAGTATTTGAATGAGGATCTGAAGGATGAGGAGGAAGCCTGCGGTCAGCAGGTGTTCCTGACAGGACACAGGAGAATGAGTTTCATACTAAACGTGAAAATTGAGCCAAGTATCCCTCTCGGGGCACCCGGTTAAGAAAGGGCGTGATCTTTATACATCAGTTACCAACCCATGCTTGTGTAATGCTATCAGGATGGGACAGTGAGAACTAGACCCAAAGCATGGTGACTTCTCATCACACCTCAGTGGGTTGATCATCCTAAGAGTGTGGCCCTTTTTCTTACATCTGTTGGGCCTCTTCTCCATACAGCCTCTCCTGAACCCTCTGGCCAATACACAGGAAGGCACACTCAAGTTGGTTCTTTTCTCATTTCATCGTCTTCACTGAGGGACAATTCTGCAGTAGAAAGGGCAGGATTAGGTCATATCTGTGCTTCCTTCCCTAGGTGGTAAGTACACGTTGGCAGCTGATCAGCCTCTGAGCCGATAGAATTTAGGTTTATGGAATTCTAATTAAATTATAGAAAGTGCAGAAGGGTACACATATGTCAGATAAGGACCAGAAAATACATATTCACTAAGCTAAAAAATAGGTTCTCATTCCAACATTATCTGTGTGTACCGTCTAGAAGAGCATAGAAAGATTGTCCTTGAAACCCAGGGGCTCCAGCTTGCAAATGAAAAATGAATCTTCAGGCAAAGGATATAAAACCCGCAGGTAGACCTTCTCAAATTGGCGTGGGAGTTGGAGAGCTTGGCTGCATTCCAAGCTAAGCACCAAGAAGCATTTACCTCTGCACTGCCCAAGCTTATCCTAGATGCTGGGTTACTGTGAGAGACCCAGCGGCCACATGGTCTGAGATTTATTACCACATTTAATTTAAATGAAAACAACCAAACAGAAGAACGTTTTCTCTTCTCTCTCACCAAAACGTTAGCATCCTGGAGACAGACAGAGCGACTGATGATAAGGAGTCAGGGCAGTGTTCCATTGGGCAGAAAAGCTAGTCTGGCTACCCGTGGGGTTACAGATAGCTGCTGCCTCTGTACAGCAGCAAGATGAAAGATGTGGCTCACTAAGCATCCAGAGAGGCGTCCCCTGGGTCTCTAGAGCATCCATGTGAGGATGTTGCCATAGGAGATGTATGGGGATGCCCCTTGGTAAAGGCATCATATGGCATTCATTCTGTTGGCTCTCCAGCCAACTTACACGGAGCAAGAAAAGGCTTGTTTACATAGCCAGAGGGGAAGAGAGGCTTCAGAGGGAACAAAAAAAATGCATGTTTCCAAATACAGCCAAGGATAAAATTAGATGTCGCAAAAAACCATGTTTGCCCAAACTCTTACCAACATTAGAGTGATTGTAACTAATTTCTCTGAAGAGAATCGGCCTGTAAAGGTGTCAGGTTAAAACCCTCCCATTTCAGTCCTTGAGTTCTAGTGACATTTTCTCCTGACCCACAATCTGGAAACCCATCGTTCATTCCTTACACAATATTTCAAACAAGTCTCTACCTCCTGGCAACATGTCAAAGGGCCTGGACAATTGTCTATATTTTCCCAGTGCTATGATAGTGGGGGACAATGTCCAGTACATCTCTAAATTCTGACAGCTTTGTAACAGCAAATAGAAAACATTCTGGTGATCTACTGTTTTAACTCTCCCCTTGATGCGGTCTGTTTCTTTAAGAAAGGTGCAAGAGTGTGCGCGTGAGAGTCGTGAAGCACTGCAGTTACCATGGAAATTATCTGTGTTTAGAGAGCGTGTGGAGTAAAGGTCCGTGCCACGGCTGAGGAAGAGTGAGTGGGAACGATAGGGTTCCATGGGCCTAAATCACATTAAGTCCTCAGTTTCAAAGAAATGTTTAAGGAAAGAAAAATGGTACGCTTTCATCCAGACAAGCTGTAAGTGACAACATGGGTTTTGTTCCAGGATGCTACTCCCCTCCAAGTCATTAGATCATGTCTACAGACAGAAGTTAGGACCCAGTGAGCCGGCAGCTCAAAGGGAGGCGAGCCTTCCCATCAATTTACATGGGAGAAGTTTGCTCATTTGTTTCTCACAATCTGCCTTTTCAACCCCTTCAAACTCCTTTAATCTTTCAGGTTCTCTGTCCACAGGAAGAGATCAGGTGCTGCATCTTGGAAGCTGAGGTCCCAGTGGCCATCAGGACAGGACAAAGATCTAGCATAGGGTAACACCACACTCAGGAAGGTGGGGCGTGTGTTTGGCTGAATGACAGAATTATTTTCACTCTATTAGATATGCAAATGCAAAGAGTCTAATGATGACAGAAAGCCCAACAACCTTAGCTTTAAAAAAAAAATGGGCAAAGAACATTTCTCCCCTAGAGAATATGCAAATGGCCGATAAAGGCCTGTTCAGCATCACGGGTCACAAGGAAAATGGAAATCAAAACCACGGATACCACTTTACAGTGTGATGGCTATTACAAAATAAAAGGCAGAAGAAAGAGAATGGCCCTGATGAGAAGTCATCCTGACTGGGAGCCTGGGACATTGCCAGTGCACTGAACACAGAATTACTACCATATGATCCATCAATCCAATGTTCATAGCAGCCTTCTTCACAGGATCCAGAAAGAGGAGCAAGCCAGCTATGGGTGGATAGACAAATGAGTAAGCCAAAGTACAGGGGATGCCATTCCGTCTCAGGAAGGAAGGATACTCTGGCATACACACTGCTGCCCATGCATGAACGCTGACTTCCTGCTTAGCGGAACGAGCTGGATACAGAAGGGCAAGTATCATGTGACTCTTACAGGCAGTACCCACGCTGGGGAAAAGTCACCGAGACAAATGGTAAGTAAGAGTATTGCAGATCAGGGATCACCAGGGGCAGCGGGATGGGAGAAAGGGGGCAGTTCACTGTTTAAGGAGTACAGAATCTCAGATTACGCTGACACAACAGTCCCAGATATGAGTGACTGAACGGCATGAACTTACCTAAAGTCACTGAACGTCACGCTTTAAAAGAGTTAAAACGGCAACTTTTAAACTATGTATATTTTAACACAATAAGAGAAAAAAAACAGAGGGCCTGCCATGCCAAAGTAACTGTGGGCAAAGGGTGCTTGCCAAGCAGTTACCAGCACAGAGGCAGGAGCATCACCACAGCTGTGGTGGTTCTGTCTTGTAACTAGGTAGTCTAAAAACAAAATAATGACTTTACCCAACTCCTGGCTTTCATTAAACATACCCAAAGCAAAGCAAATGGAAAGATAGGTAGACAGACAGACAGACAGGCAGGCAGGCAGACAAGCAAGCAAAAAGAATTGAGGTTGACAGAAATCCATAGAAAAACTCACCGTTTTCAGTCCTTCAGGACCTTGATGTGGGTACCACATTCCTTTATCCCATCTCTCAGCAGCTGGGCCCAGAGAGGACACCACAAAGAGTTCCTGTTCTCATGGCATTTGAGAGAATGTTTAGAACATTATTTCCAAATATCTCTAAGCTTATAACAATAAAGATAACAATGCTTTAAAAATACAGTCTCTTGCAGGAAAAAAAAAGGAAGTAAAGACGTCTACACTGGAAAATAAATTCTGACTCGTGGTCTTTGAGAGAGGAAGAACTCGAGTAACACCAATGCAAAGCTGTGTGCTGTCACACGTGATCCACCAGGAGAGCGTGGGTGTGCGTGAGTGAGCATGTGAAGTCTGGGAGTGTGTTAGCAAGGAGGTTATGAGTGTGGGATGTGTGCGCTGTGTGTCTGTGAGGTAGAAAAGTGGGTGCAGGTCTGTGGAGGTCTGAGTGCGTGGCGGTGAGCCGTGTGTGGATGTGGGTGTACAAGGAGTCTCTGTGTGAGTGTGCAGTGCGTGGGCAATTGTGATTGTGAGCGCGTACGTGTGACTGGGTGTGAGGCAGTGAGGTGTGCGAGTGGCTGTGGTTGTGTGAGATGCACATGCCTGTATGTTGAGGTAGTCCCTCGCGGATCTGAAGGGATTGGAGCACTGCTATACACGAGTGGCATCTGCATTATGCGCTGGAAAACCACAAAAATGTGAAGCAATTCAGAGGCAGAGGGCACGGCAAGTGAGAACAGAAAGCAGCGTGGACGTGTGTGAGCCTCACGGTGTCTCAGAATGAGAGTACAAACAACGAGGATGGGATTGTGGCGATTTGCCACCAAGACCTGCTTACTGCAATGACAGGCTTCGCGGCTGGTCCACATTCTGCCATGGATGTCACACAAACAAGCCCCAAGTTGGCCTTTCACACATTCCCAGCAGCTGAATTACAGGACCAGGGTCTGCAATCCAGAAATTTCTAGAATGTACCACATGGTCACAATCACCTGCCCTTGTTCACTCACTGAGCACAGAAAAGCCACAGGCCAGGCGTGACAGAAGACAAGAACAACATAGAGCTCCTCCCATCGTGTTAGCAAATTTTCAAGCGTTCTGGGACTTGTTTCACAATGAAAATGCCAAGTCTTACCTGACACAGAAGGCAACACAGAAGTGTCACAGCAGTGATGTAGGCCCCAGGCTTTTCAGGACTGAAGTACCACAGGACTGAAGGATCCCACAGAGATTTCATCTGCTTTCAAGAATCCAGACAGCTGAGCAGCCATTCTGGCCAGGAGATCTTGCTTCTCTGGATGGTAATAGTACCATTCTCTTCACCAGAACCAAACCATGGCACTGGGTGTCTGCATGTCCCTTGTCGCAAAAGTACGAAACCGCCAAACTTGTTTCACTCATTCCGACTGATTCCAGGCTAAGAATTGGACCTCTGGAAGAAATGCATCATCGTGTATCATGTATCCTTGAGGTCCAGTCACTTTTTTGGAGTTCTGCGTTCTCAAAATGCTGGAGAACACAGCTGGTCGAAAGTCTGACGATTTTTTATGATTTGTGAGTTTTGGTTTTGCTCACACAAGAAAAAAGAGTATGTTCTCTGTGTAGTGTGTGACAGTGAATGCTCTAAGCGTCAACTCATGTGTTCAACATGTCCTCGCCATTGATCTGGTACCTCCAACCGACCGGTGAGTTCTCTGGCAGCTGAGCTTAGGAAAAACATATTCACGTTATGTTTCAATATTGGCATTGAAATTATTCCCTAAGTACCAGGAGCCACAATTAGCAAAGCATTTCTAAAGGCATATATATATATGTGTGTGTGTGTGTGTGTGTGTGTGTGTGTGTGTGTGTGTGTGTGTATGATATACATTACTGATCCAAAAACACATCAGAGTCTCAGTGCACAAAGTGTTTGTCCCAAAACCATGATGACCTAAATCCAGATCCCAAGAATCTTTTCAAAAAGCCAGTGATGGCATTACATGCTTGTAACCATGGCACTACGGAAGTAGAGACAGGGGATCCTTGAAGAGTGCTGCGTAGCTAATCCAGCCGAGGGGCAAGGAGAAACCCTGTCTCAAAAGATAAAGCAGAGCAATTGAGAAAGATGCCCAACATCAACTCTGGTCTACACACACACATGCACACACAAGCATGTGCACACACACAAAACATGTACACACATAGACACACAAATCAAGTTTGTCATGTTTGCAGTAAATAAGGAGAGTTCCAGACGTTCAAGAAGATAACAGATGATGCTGATGCCGCTGGTACCTGCCTGCATTTCACAAACCAGGGAATGGAGGACACGTGGCATAACTTAAACAGAAGAGCTAGATCTGAAGCACGGAAGTGAGGAAGTTGTTTAGTAAGACACAGACATGTACCCAAGTCTTGAGGGGAACTCTGAGTGGGTGCTAGTCCACCATCTTCTCCCCATACCACAGCTCCAGTCCTAGTCCTAGAAGATTCGAACAGGAAGCCCAGGAAGCGGAATGACACATTTCGTGCTCAGAGAGACACGGAGCCAAACAGAAGATCACTTGAGAAAGTATATTTGCCTTTTTCACAAGACATACATAAGTAGCTGATGTATTTTATTGAATTCTTGCAGGGTCACTAGACAGCCAGTGACACTGTCGTAGAGTCTTACAGTAACTAAAAAATACAAAGGATATTGAAAATGAAGCGAGATGAACAACGCACACAATGAGGAAATGCTAGAGAACTCTAATTGGAATTTTTGTGGCTGAAATTTAGTCCCTAGACATCTTTTACTCATCTTTATATTATATTCTACAACAAATGCTACATAGAGAGAAAAACAATGTTTGAGAACGCTGTTTGTTTTGAAACAGAATATGTAGCACTGGCTAGCCTAGAGCACACTTCATAGACCAAACTGACCTTGAACGCATAGAGATTCCCCAGCCTTGGCCTTCAGAGGGCTATGATTAAAAGTGTCCAGGGGTTGGGGATTTAGCTCAGTGGTAGAGCACTTGCCTAGCATGCGCAAGGCCCTGAGTACGGTCCCCAGCTCCGGAAAAAAAAAAAAAGTGTCCACCACCACATCCAGCCTAAGGCTTTTATACATAGCTTTAAGTGATTATTGTATACCAGTGTGA
This sequence comes from Rattus rattus, assembly GCF_011064425.1. Lineage (NCBI taxonomy): Eukaryota > Metazoa > Chordata > Mammalia > Rodentia > Muridae > Rattus > Rattus rattus. The sequence continues at coordinate 66,588,134 of NC_046165.1, forward strand.
CCTCTGATTTTCCATCTTGAATCCATATCATGGAAAATAACAGTTTCAGAAGTCTGCAATGTCCCAACACATGAAATAGGAAGGAAACTGAGATACCTAGAGGGTTTTCTTGCAAAACTGATGATCCTGTACTTAACTCTCCAGCCATCACTTCCATTAGAGGATGTGGGGGGAGTGTGGTGGTTTGAGTGAGAATGGCTCCATAGGCTCATATATTTGAGTGGTTGGCCCTCCGTCAGTGGAACTGTTTATGAAGGACTAAGAGGTGTGGCCTTGTTGCAGAGGGGGTGTCACTGGAGATGGGCTTTGAGATTTCACAAGCCCATGCTACTCTCAGTTAGCTCTCTCTGTCTCATGGTTGTATCTCAAAATATAAGGTTTCATCTGCTGCTCTACGTGCCCTACACCATGATGGTCATGGACTCAACCTCTGAAACTGTAAGCCTCCAATAAACTCTCCCATGAGTTGCCTTTGTCATGGTGCCTGTTCAAAGCAATAAAAAAAGTTGCTAGGGCAGACGGTGAAGATTTAAACTCAGTGGCTAAATAAGAAGCCAAGAGATAAGTTGAGAACACGGATCCTGGCATAGGACACCCGACCCAAGTGCTACAGCGATGTCCTGAACACAGCTGCTCCATGTTGCCAGAGCCTCCGTGACCAAATGCAGTGTGCTGCTACAGTGTTCTGAATGCCTGCATCCTCCCAACATTCCTATGCGTAAGTAAGGGCGCACAGACAAGGGGCCTTTAAGAGATAATCAGAGGGTATTGTGAAGGCTGGGCCCTATCGTGCCCTCAGAGCCCAGAGAGAGAATGGTCAGAGCTTGTTCTTCCTCCTCTGCCAGTCAGCCATACAAGAAGAGCTGACAGCAAGTTCTACACACCCTAGCCTCTTAGCAGTGGGGATGGAGAAGTGAGTAAGTCCCCCAGGACACAGCATTGTGTTACAGAAGCCCTAACTGACCAAAACCCAGAGCCTCGGCCACAGTAGCCAAGAACTGAGACAAACATGGAAACATGGGTGTGTCGAGATCCATCTTCGGGTGTACGAACAGCATTGTGGTTACTTTTGAATGGTCGTACTTTGGAAGGAAGCAGAAATAGAGACAGTGCTGCAGAACTCTGCGAGGGCTTCGTGAAAGTTCCACAAATAGGTAGTTTAAGGGAAAAGTAAAATACTGTCGGATTGGAGTGTGGGGTGCATAAATGGTGTGTAGTGGGTTGTCCTGATGTTGTTTGAATTCTGGTTAATTCTGCTTCCTCAAGAGGGGCTGCCCCCAACAAGCAGACCATCACATGCATACACAGGTGATGCCATGTGAACCTTCTCCCCATTATAACTGGCCAATAGAAGGCTAGAGCCTGTGATTGGGTGGGGGGGGAAGGTGGGACTGGAGGCTTGAGAGTGGCGGACAGGTAGAAAGAGGAGGAGAGGACAGGGCAAGAGGAGGAAGAAGCTACGATGGACCAGAACCACATGGCCAGGAGAAACCGCAAATAGCAAGGGATCTTGTAGCGGGCAATAAATTAGTATAATACTAGATCTGCCCAATCTAGGCTTATGGCTTATAATTATAATAACTGGATTGTGTGTCTTTTATATGGGCTTATTAGGGTTGGAAAATCCACACAACGGCTATTCCTCTCTTTGTCCCTATCCTAGTTTGCTTTCTGTTGCTGTGAGAAACACCATGACTGCCGTACCCCACCCCACCCCACAAAACGTGTGGGAAGAGCTTACCTCATCTTATAGGTCACAGTCCCCCACTGAGGGAAGTCAGCACAGGAGAACAAGCAGGAACCTGGAGGCAGAAGCTGATGCAGAGGCCATGGGGAGAGCTGCTCACTGGTTTGCTCATCATGGCTTGCCCAGCCTGCTTTCTGACAGAATCCAGGACCACCTGCCAAAGGTGGCACGGCCCACAGTGAGAGGTGCCCTTGCACACGAATCATCCATCGGGAAAATGCCCCCACAGAATGGCCTACAGGCCAATGTCACAGAGACATTTTCAAAGTTTAGGTTCCCTCTTCCCAGACGATCCCAACTTGTGTCAGGTTAACAGAAAAGCAATTGGCATATCCCCCATATGTTGACACATTTGCCGTTTCTCATAAGGAAACGTCTAATGCAGTTTCAAACATCTCTCATTGAAGTGAGGTGCTACAGGAGAGGGCGACACAAGGCCACCTGGGACCATGGATATTTTATGTAGAAGGGGAAAAAGCAACTTCTGAGCCAACCAAACTCAGGAGATTTCACATGAAGCCACTTGAACAGTTAAAACAGTAGCGGTAAGGATTATCAAGGGGAGACAGCCATGAGGCCATGTAGACACACGACTCTTCGATGAAGCCACATAGACTCCATTAACGTCTGTGTGCAATTCAGAAGCAAACCGCTCAGGTTAGGCAAGGGGCAGGGATAAGAACTAGCGTGTGCACAGTGCTTTACGGATTTACAGGTGCTCTCAGACACCTCATTTCGTTTTATCTCCCTCTAATCTCCTCTTCTTCTATTCTAAGCTGCAAAGATTACTTTCCATCTCTTATAGCGATTTCTGCAAATTCACTTCACGGATATTGACTCCCCACAGGAAGCTGGGGATATGGGAGGCGGGGCCTTCAGCCTCACCCACTTGGAAATTTCCAGTTTAGATTTACAAAGGTTGTGTGTTGGAAGAAATAAATAGAGTGAAGTTGTGATCTGGAGTGACCTCACAGGGCTATGTAATAAAGGCTTGGTCCCCAGCACAGTGCTGTTAGGGTCTTTAAGATGTAGAGCCTACTGAGAAGTAATTAGGCAAATGGGGTCATTACCCTTGGAAGAGGTTAATGTATTTCTCATGGGACCAAGTTAGTGCCAGCAAGACCAAGTTATTATAAAGTGAGACCACCCCACATGCTTGGATTTTCTGCACAAAATTGGTTCCTTTCCCATTTCCTTAGCATGTTGTAACACTATCAAGGATGTCAGTACCCCACATTTTGGTCTCCAGACACCAGATCATAAGTCAGTTAAATAAATTCCTTTACTTTTCTAAGACACCCAACCCTGGCTGTTTTGACACACTAATATAGAGTAGACTACCACGATATATCTTATGATCATAGAGGAGAGATACTTCTCCCTCTCCTCCCTTATCTAAGGTCAGCCCCACCCACGATGCAGACTTGCCCTTCCTCAGGCTGGCCTAGCAAGTCCTGTAGCATCATGGTTGCTAGAAATAGATTTTATGATGGCCTAAAGAAAACTACAGAATTCTTTATTGTGGAATGGCATGACCAGGATTTCAGGAGCTAAATGAAGGATTCCCTTAAGCATCCGCCTTCTCAAAGCTACTCTCTTTGTAAGCTCTATTTTGCTGCGACTTGTCCAACACTGATGTCTTAGGTAACTCCCTTTCTAGTTGATGTTCAAATCCTCTGCTTTAAATCTGTCCATCCCTCTACCCACCCATAAACCACAACCCTATCAAGGCAAAACTTGCACAATTTGCCACTTGAATTATCATAATGGGCTAAAATTGATCTCTCATTGTTCACTGCAAAGCTCTTTAGGTGAACAGAGGTAATGGTTTGTTTGTAACAGTTTCCTCAACATTAAAACATTCCATCCTACAGGGAAGCTCCTTAAGACAGTAAGTAAACACAGTCCAAAAGAGCTTCAGGAAGTCCATGAAACTAACCAGACTCACTAGTCTCTGTCTCTTTCTAGCAAAAAGAAAAGACTGAGGGTCACTCTCAGACAAGCTGCTCTTGCAAAGACCATTGCAGGACATTTGATCATACCGTGAGCCCAGAGGTTGTAACACTTACTGGGAAAACCTGTTTTTATTTGTCACGGTGTGGCACAGCCTTGGTACACATCTTTCATCCAAGAGCTTTCTGCTTGAATATTTTAACACTATTAAATAAAGCCAACCATAGGCCAAGAGAAGGAGCAAGCAACCAGTTGATGGGAATTGGAACATAGGAATATTAAGAAAAAAAATAGAGTGCGAGAGGGAGTCAGGAGGATGAGCAGAGTCAGGAAGTAGAAAGGGGGCACCCAGTTTGAAGGAGGTGTTTTAAGATGGTGTGAGAAAGGGGATTTGTTCTGGGACATCACCTGAGGAGGAAGGTCAGCTAGGAGCGTTCTCTGCCTCTCTGAACTAACAGGCTTTGACCCCAGCATCTGGCTTCTGAGTCTTCGCTGGTAAAATTGAAGAACTGAGATCTTGTTAAATAACAACAACAACAACAACAACAACAGACTCTGAGACGAGTCAAGGAGCCTGAAAGAAGCAGAAACCAGCCCTGCTGGCTGGAAGTGGTTTAGACCAATAGAGTCACTTGGAAAAGACTCTCTCCAGCCTGTGGAGCTGCCTTCAGGGTGTGCAGTGAGCTCCAGCTTCACACATTTTTGAGCTGTCGCTCATGCTGGGGTGGGTTTTTTTGTTTCAGTCATCCGTGAGTCCTGTCTGTTCCTGTAAGCAATTCCTTGTTCATACTCCTCCCATAAGTAACCCCAATGAATCTCACTAGTTCACCAAATTGGAGTTTGATGGTACCCATATTTTATCTGTTGTGGGCTCCCTTCCTGAGGTAAGTAGACATGTATTGTGTCTTCTCTGGTACTCTGGTCACGACATGGTTCCAAAGTGATATGACTATACTTATAGTCTTGAACTATATATGTATCAGTGGTCAGAATGATAAAGTATACGTTGTCTGCATTTTAACACTTTTTTTTAAAAAAATACCATTTGATAGCTCTCTCTCTCACTTAGAGATGAATACTGGATATCTTTAAACACCTTCTAAAAATCAGTCTAGCCCCTATCTGTGCCTCCAAGTCCTGTTCATAAGCCACCTGCTGTGACCAGATGTAGACTGTCCCTTTCCACTCCATCACTGAGTCATGTTGGCATCTCTAACCTCAACTCTGTGTGGAAGACAGCATAGCACAGTGCTCAATGGGAGTTGGGGAAAACCTGTCTCACTTTAGCTCCCAATGAGCCACATGCCTAATCTCTCAGTCCAACATAAACATGGAAAACCCGTGGTCCTTCGTGGAGACTGAGCAATGACTGCACAGGTAAAATACTTTGCACTGTGTCTGACACACACTAAACACCTCACACCTGCTGACTATCAGCAAATGCTATCTGATCCTTCAAAGCAAAGCCTATGGCAGTGCCCTGTATATGGCCCTGTCAGTGTCTTCCCTGTCCTTGCCACCTGAATGTGCTTTCTTCTGTGTAGTAACTTTCATATGCTTTTGTTTCTCTTTTATAAAGAACAAGTTTAATGTTTAAATATGTGTTGTAATTTGAACACAAAATGTCCTCCATAGGATCTTACATTTAAACACTTGGTCCGCAGCTGGTAGGAGATAGCAGTGCGTCACTGAAGGGTAGGTATTGAGTATTTATAAGCCCACCCTACCTCCTATCTGCTCTCTACTTCCTAACTGCTGACACAATGTGACCAGCCCTCTCTCACTAGGGCCACCACACCTTCCCTACCAATGGACTGTGTTTATTTAAACTGTGAACCAAAAGAAATCCTTCTCCCCAGAAGCTGTTCCTTGTCATAGCTTATGAGCAGATGTAATGTTTGGCTGCCCTACTGAACTGTGAGCACAGGACGACACAGAGCTGCAACCTGTCACCCCACCATAGGGCCCTGTTTCCTGGCAGAAGGCATGACTTATGAACAGCAGAGGCCTGCTGGAGAGCTGAGTCTGGGTCACACAGGGAATCCCACAAGTCCAAGACTGAATTGGATATGGGGGGAGCTCTAGAAGACTCCATGTCTGAGTCCTGGATTCCCATACAGCTATATTTCCAGATCACTATATTCCTGCCTCATATGAGAAAAGCTTTGTAGCCCAGTTGCAAGGTTAACTCATTGCAGTAGTGACAGTAAGAAGCTCCAGGCAGAACATTATCCTCACTGTAGGCACTGAGGACACAAAGAACCCCAGGGAGCCCTGCCCTAGCCAGGCATCCACAGAGCACACACAGACAGAGACTCAAATGCACATAAACCCCTTGTCATTCAAGTGACTCTTAATAGTAAACCTCTCTGGACAGGTATACTCTGCAGAACCCAGGGACAGAGACAATGGCAGTTCCTAAGCGCATCCTGTAATTACTTAAATGGAGTCAATTTGGTGACAAGGTTGGCCAACTGCACTTGTAAAAGGATCTCCATTTTCATCTTCTAAGGAAGACACTTTCCCCCCTTACTTAAGCCTCCAGTTTTGACATTACCTTGAACTATGAGTAGAGCTAAGGTTTCCATCCCCGCAGTACCTCCACCCCACCCTTTTCACAGGATATGTTAAACCTCAGGAAGAATGCCTTAGTAAACACGGCTTTCTGTTTAAACATGTTAATAATTGCTGAATTTGGTTCGGGGCAAAGTTTTATTATAATGGTTGTTAACAGGAAGGTCTCTGACTGTCAAATCGCTTCACACATTTCATACAGAGAAAACTCTAGGTGTTCCAGGGGTGGTCCAGTACATCTCGGGGGATTAGCAGCTAAACAGACAGGAAGAAAATTGTCCACAAGACACAGAGAGGGAGAGGGAGAGACCGAGTCGGGGAGAGGGTGGGAAAGGGGAGTGCACAAAGTTCGTGAAAAAACAAAGAGAGAGGCTCTGGCTAAAGTCTGGTGGGACTCACTCTGTTTCCCAAAGTCCTCTTGGCTTCTTGTTTCCTTCCTCAGGTGCAGATAGACCCTGACGCTCTGTATTTCTGACAGGCTTTCCAGTGAGACGAGGTCACACAAGAAACCATTTGTGTCCCACAAAAGCAGAACTGCCCAGATGTGTCAATATGCACCGGACCCCTCCACCTTTAAAAAACAATAACTTCAGTTCTGAAGGACTTGGTAGGGGAAAAAAAAGAACTTCAGACATCTGTAATATTCTCACAGCCATATCTATCCCTGATGGTCCTGCCTGCTCCAAGATTCAACTTCTTCCAATCTCTTTTGTGCCAAAGAAAGAGAAGGTAAATTAATTTGAGGGAAGACAGAAGCAAGGCTTCGTGTTCCAACAAAGCTTAGAAACATTTCCCTCCTGTTCACAACTTCCCAGGCCGTCTCTACTATGCTCCACTGGATTGAAAACATTTTCGAAAAGTAGAATAAAGGCGTCCATTGTCTTCTTAAATTAAATGACTTCCTAACAGTTCAACTTCTAATTGCAAATGCCAGCTCATGTGCAAGCCTGTGGTAAATATTTGGGGAAATAAGCAAGTACATTGCAAGCTTAACTTACCTTCATGTAAATCTGGGGGAGGTGTTCTAGAATTTTTAAAAATAAAATATAATAAAATAAAAACTTTCTAGATTTTGTCCTTTCTCTGTGAAATATTAAATCTTTCAGATTCCACCAACTCCAGACAATTTTTCCTCCACCCTCAAGAACTTGTCACGCTCCCTGAGCCCTGACATCTTCTATACCTTTCCATACCTTGCCCTTCCTTTCTGCCTTCCTCCCACTGAAATATTTAGACACCACCGAAGGCGAAGGGAATAGACAGAGACTCCTCTGTCATACAATGAAACATCCCCTGTGCCCGCGTCTGTCACAGGCGAGCAGGACTGGTGTTGCAGCAGGAAGTGAGCATCATCACCCAGGGCAGCTCATGAGCAAGTGTGAAACTGTGCCAACACAAGCACAGTGGCTTGACACAGGGCCACTTCCTGACTTAATGTCACCATGGGGTCACCCACATGATGCAAGTCACAAGCCTGATCTCTCTGCCCTCACTCCCAACTACCTGGTGACTCCTTTTGCTTATGGGACACCCCTAGCCAGCAAGTGGCCTAGCAGGACCCCAAGGCAATGAGAAAGAAGTGGGGGCAGAAGACACAGCACAGCCCAAGAGACACCAGCTACTTAGTCTGAGAGCCACTTCTGTTGCATTCACAGCAGGAATCTGATTGGCCAAACAGCCAGCCCACCCTGAAAAGCAGAAGCATTCCAGACACCTGGGCAACCTGCCAACACTGTGGCCTGAAAGCTCCCAGCGCTGAAATCCAAGTCTGGTACCTGCAGCCCAGGATCCCTGCTCCATCACACCCTGGCACAACGATGCAAGGGGAGAGAACCGCACTGGGCACAGATGCTGGCAGGGCTGTGTGGGCCAGAGCACAGCCCAGGGCACAGCATCTTGAAGGGCAGAAGCAGATTGTGTGTGTTTCCACCTCCGGGACCGTTTAAAGGAGCATGTAAAGTCTGCATTTGCATTTGTTAAGTATGGGGCTTCCTTTCTTCCCTAATAGTTGGACCCATGATCCCTGGGAACCCCAGCTAACAGTAACAGGCCTTTGAGCAGCAGCAAATTTCTATCAAATCTCTAATGTAGTATTGATACCCGTACCTTAACAAGAACTTCACTGCTACAGATTTGTGGAGAGCCCCTGAGATCTGCTTTCAAAATAAGGGAGGGAAAAGTAAAACCATTAAGTAAAGTTTAAAATAAAAATAGTAGATTTCCCGAAGGCTCCCAGACACATTTGCTTCCAAATTTTGGGAGAGTAGTTCCCCTCTCTGATTCTCTCCTGGCTCTCCTTGAAGTTGAGTGAGCCAAGCCTAACAGGAAAGGGTCCACCACCCTTTAAAGAGTTTACATCTCCCTACTCCCAGGCCTCATCATCTTCTAGGCAATTTTAGAAGCCATCCTGCTCTCCCCCCATTTCTCCTCCCAAACCTTCCTCTTCTGATCCTCTGTTCTCATCCTGAGTCCTGGCTTCTTCATCTCTGCCTCTCTTCCTCCGCCGTCCATTAGCACAACACATTCCAACACTGCACCCTAATCCACTTCTCCAGACTACACATCCTACCACAGCATCTTGAAAAAGACTTGGTCATGCAGCTACTTAGACCTCAAGCCCATGCCCTAGGCTTAATGTCTAACATCAAGCTTATTGATCCTCCACACACACAGGCCCCTACTCTCCTTCCTTCTCCTACTGGGGTTAGCGCATTCTCAGGTCGATGGAAACCCAGCAGCCCCAGCTCTTGAAGTTCCCACTCAACCTGTCCCATGTCTTGTGTGATCTTCCTCTCTTGTCCCTTTTGCCTTCGTCTCCATACACTGCTGCTCCAAACACAGCCTCCTGCCTCCTACCTAGGCTACTGGACACACGCCTGACTGATCCCTGTAGCTTTGAGACAGAACCGGGCCCTAAAAGCACCACGGAAGTCTCCCGAAAGCACCAAATCAGCCCCGTGACTTCTGCAGAGCAAGGAAAGAACAGGACCCTAAAGTACAGCCTCCCCACGAGGGTTCAGATGTCGCAGAGACACTCTCTTCCACCTTGACGTCAATACTCACTCTGTAGCTCAAACATTGCAACCCGTACTCCCCTGAAAAACTACTAAATAAATAAATACTCCTTGCAGTACCGTCTGCTCAGTGTACACAGCCATCCTGTCCTGTCTCCATGCTTTCCTCGCTTACGTCCTTCCCTTGCGTCCTTGTGTCTGTCACTCAGCAAAACTCTTGAGAGGTATTGCTCCTCCCTCTGCTCTACCAGGTTACCTACCCTTCCTGTCTCACCACATCTCTGTCTGTGCTTCCCCCTCATCACAGATATTTGTCCTACATGACACTGGAGATCGCTCTCGCTCTCCTCGCTCTCGCTCTCCTCGCTCTCGCTCTCCTCGCTCGCTCTCCCGCCTCCGCTCTCCTCGCTCTAGCTCTCTCTCGCTCTCTCGCTCTACGCTCTCCTCGCTCGCTCTCCGCCTCTCTCCCTCGCTCGCTCTCTCTCTACGCTCCTCGCTCTCCTACAAAAAACAATAATAATTAGTTGCAGTTCATGGTCCTATATGTCCTCAGTAAAATGATGATGCTGAATAACAATTTTCTGCATGGTCCTACATGTCCTGCATAAAATAATAATAACTAACCACCCTGCGTGGTCCTATCGGATAGCACAGAAGCTGGTGATGTGCTCCCTGGTACCACACTGGTGCCAAGTCTCTATTTCAGGAAGGACCCAGTGATCTATTGGAAGGACAAGGATTAGGAGATTGCCAAATAGAAACAATATCATGGCAAGAATGATAGAAAAACAAAGCACCCCCAGTACCCCAGCTCCCAGAGTACGGGATGATAGGACAGAGTCCCATGGACCCATAGCTGATGGAAGAACAAGGTGCAAAGGAAGACTGGGGAACAAGCTGGGTACATTAGGACCAAGAGAACTTCCCAGGGCCTCCAGTTCCCAGAACTGAAACAGAGAACAGCTTCTCACCAAGGTGGATTCTCAAGGGAACATCCAAGACTTGGAGAGGCACAGATGCTGCTCGTCAGAACACACAGGAAGAACAGCTCTGAGCCTCTAGTGACTTGGCAGGAAGTCACCAGGCCGGGCTAACAGAGATTAAACAGCTGATACTGGCACAGAAATGTATGTCCAGCAGGAAGGCTGTCCGATCTTAGCTGATCTAGGAGCTGCAGAGCCACTCAGCCGTAAGGTGGACTCTGTCTCTCAACATATAGTCTGCGCTGGATAAGGGAACCATCTTGAGAAGACAGTGTCCAGGTTACGGGGAAAGAAACTGCCAGTAGAGCGGGCCTTAGGAAGAACTGGACAGAGGTTTATTACACAGCCCAGCCCTCAGTTATATTCACCTAATTTGTCTGAAGCAAATGCTAATCCAGGAAGCTGATTCCATGTTAACTTGTACTAGTCATTCCATTGATAGCTGTTGGGTCACACACACATACACACACACACACACACACACACACACACACACACACACACACACACACACACACACACACACACACACATCCACCCAGCTGAACAAACCTCAGCATAGAAACACAAAACATATGAAAAGACAAAGCAACATGATTCTTCCAAATGTTCATAATTCTCAAACAACTGACTGCAAAGATGTAAACTAAATGACATATATTGGCTAAAGAATTCAAAATAATGAGCTATTGCCATATCACTGACTTCTACGAAAACGCACGAAGGCAACTGAATGGATTAAGGAAGGCAACGTAAGTTGTGAATTAGACGTTCAATAAAGAGACAAAGTTTTGAAAAGAGAATCAAGCAAACACTGGAAATGGAAAAGGCTCAATGAGTCAAAATTTTAAAACTCACACGTGGCCTCTTAGACCTCTGCAGAGTCTGAAGGCGCGGTTGAGAAATGAACACTGGCAGAGAGGAGGAGGAGAAATAACTGGGAGCAGAACATGGACACCCCTGGAGCAGGAATAAAAGGCCCATTTTATGTATATTGTATAAGGAGGCTCTGAGACACCGACTAAGGACACAGACCTCCTCGGTGAAATAACAAGAGAGAATTTCCTGTCTTGGGAAAGACATGAACATCCAGGTACAACAGACATGTGGAGCCTCAAACTGACCACAAGCAGAGCAACTAGGATAATACAGACTGACCAACGGACTTCTGAATGAACGGTGGATAAAGAAATCGGGAAGAAACTGATGCAAAAATAGAAACACGAGGCAGCAGGATTTATGGCGTTAGGGGCTACATTTAAAAAATAGAGGAACACAAACATGGGTGGATAGGAAGGTGGGAGGGAATCTGGGTGAAAGAGAGTGAATATGATCAAAACACATTGTACAAAATTCCCAAAGAGGAAATAGAAATACTTTTAATCTTAATTGGTGTCTTGATTATTGTTCTATTGCTGTGAAGAGACACCACAGTCAAAGCAATCTTTATAAAAGAAAGCATCTGATTGGGGGCTTGCTTATAATGTAGAAGGTTAGTCCGTTATGGCTGAGAGCTTTATTATTCCACAAGCAGCAGACAGAGAAGGGGGGGGCAGAGACAGAGAAACACAAACAGGAAGACAAAGAGACAGGAGATTATGCCTGGCCTGGGCTTTTGAATCCTTGAAGCCCATCCCCAGAGATACACCTCCTCCAAAAGCACACCTCCTCTAAAAAGACCACACTTCCTAAACATCCCCAAACAGTTCCACTAGCTGGAGACCAAGTATTCAAACATTATGACTCTAAGGAAGCCATTCTAATTCAAACTATCATATTCCACTTTCTGGTTCCCATAGGCTTGTATCCCTAACACAATGCACAATGCACTCAGTTTACTTCAAAAGTTGCATAGTTTCTCACAGTCTCAACACTATTTCCAAGTTCAAGTTCGAAGTCTCTTCTGACTCTCTTAACTATAAGCCCCTGTAAAAGCAAAACCAAAAAGCAAATACCACACTTCCAATCTACAATGTCAAATAATATATATAATCATTCCACAAAGGAGGAATGGGGATATAGTAGGAAACACTGGGCCAATGTAAGACCAAAACTCAGTAGGGCAAACTCCAAATTCTACAGCTCTATATTCAATACCAAAATCCTTAGATGATTCTTCCCTTCCAGCTTTGCTGACTGCAACCCCCACACTCTCTCCCAGGCTGGTTACACACTTTGTTAACCGATTTTCTTGCCAGGTATCCCACAGCTCTGGCATCTCCAACATCTTGGGGGCTCCAAGACAATCCAGATTTCACTTCCACAGTTTCATACAATGGCCTCTCTGGGCCTCCCTGCAGGGACTGTATCTGGCCTCAGTGTCTTTTCTTAAGCTCAGAGGAAGATTCTACAGGCCCTTCCTGTATCCTTCTTGACTCTAAATCCAGAACCATGTGGTCTAAGCTGCCAAGTTCTTCTGCTTGCTGGAGCTGGAACTACCCCCCCATTATAGTTGTATTTGTGCAAGCTTTCTGTTAATGATGATTTCCTTCACTGATTAAGCTTTTCTTTAACTTCTTTTTATAAGTTGAAAGTTTAGCAAGGTGGGCTCTTGCCCTCAACATGCCCTTTATTCTATTTAGGATCAAGCCGTCCTTAAAATTTTTGTCTCTTGAGCACTGGATGTGGCTCCAGTGTTTTTTCACTCCTTGAACTGTACTTTTTTTTTTATTTTTTTGGCCATTTTGCTCCTTTTCATTGCAAATCTGCACAAGAGTGATCACTAATAACCACATGACACAGTCAATACTGGACTGGCTTGGAATCTCCTCTGCCAATGCCATTGATCAAGTAACCTTGGGTGGATTTTTAGAACAATGGCAAAAAGCAGCCACATTTTTTGCCAGAATATCACAAGAATGGTCTCTAAGTCGGTTGATAATGTTCCTCCCCTCTGAAATTTTTGAGGCCCCCTAGTGCCTCACACCCTGTAGCTCACATAGGTTGGCCCATTCAGCCTGATTGAAGCACTCTACATTGTTTCTAGTCCAAGTCTTCCATATTCCTCCAACGAGCTATCTTGTTTAGAGCTGTCACAGCAATACTCCAATCCCTGTTACCAGCTTCTGTCTTAATTACTTTTCTATTGCTGTGGCGAAACACCCATTGCCAAGGCAACTTCTATAAGAAAAAGCAACTAACTGGGAGCTGGCTACGGTTTCAGAGGGTTAGCCCATGATCATCAGTCAGGAAGCAGACAGGCATGGCACTGGAGCAGTAGTTGAGACCTTTACATCCTGATCCATAAGCAGAGAGGGAGACTTGGCCTGGTGTGGGCTTTTAAAACCTCAAAGCCCACCCCAGCGAAACACCTCCTCCCACGTCTACACCTCAAATAGTTCCTCCCTAAATAGCCACTAACTGGAGACCAAGCACTAAATATGTGAGCCTAGGTCTCATTGAAACCACCACAATCAGCAACTAATTAAAGACCACATGATCATCTCAGTGCATGTAGAGCACAGACTGGTAAAATACACACCTTTTCACGAAACTAAGTATGAAAGAATCACATGCAAGCATAGCATTGTCATATATGACAAACACATAGTCAGTGGAAGACTGAATGGGTAGAAGCCAGGGTGAAAGCTTTTCCTTGAAAATTATGAGACAAGAATATCCACTATTCTCATTCAGCACAGTACTTGAAATTTAGTCAGAGAAGTGAGGCAAGAAAAGAAGTAAAGACACAAATAAGGTAAGCAGTAAATTGTCTCTATATGTAGACTTTTAGACTTAATAAACCAAATCGTACAAAGCAACAGAATACAGATCAACAGAAATAGTAGCTTTTTAAATAGAAGAGTAAACACTTTTATTTTATGAGCTATGAATGATGGTTTATTTGCCTTTCTGGGCTCTGACCTTCCTCAGATAGAACTCCAGATCCTTGTCTTCTAGCACAGAGCAATCTGCTCTGCCATGCTGGCCTGGTCTTGAGGCAGTACAGGCAGGAAGCTTGCCTTGAGGAACTGCTCCTCCAGAAGACCACTAGTTTTAGTGTTCCTCTTCCTTTCATCATATTTTTTTTTAAATTCTCTTTGATAGCTTTTTATTTAAAATCTCTGTCTCCTCAGGAGTCAGTCAGCTTGACCCACTTCTTGCAGTCCAGGCAGGGGCAGTGCATAGTGAGACTCGTAACTACTGTTGCTACAGTGTGCTGTCAATAAGCACCATGTAGTTCTTCACCAGGGCTTGGTGCAGACCAGCTTGGTATTGGATGCATTGCAGACAGCATCAGTGATCCTTGTTTTTTGAGTGCACTACTCAGAGCTCCAGAAAATTCCCCAATCTCAGGGAATGGTACTTCTTATTGCTTCCTTGAACTCAGACTGTATGTATGCAATGAAGACCAGTGTTGGTAGCATCCCATCCCAGCGCACAATTCTGCTTCTTGTGATAGGGCTTCCTCTTGCCCCCTGTCATGGATTCCTTGTGCCAGTTGTCCCTAGAGATGCCCATCACTCAGCGCTGGCTCACAGAGGAAGCAAAAGCTTCAGGGTCTGGTTTTCTCCATAGTGAGTTTTTTCAAATCCCAATAGCAGACTGGGAATGAAATCAAGCAGTCCCATTGATAATAGCCTCAAAAGGATTAAAATACCTAAGATAAGCCAACCAAGAAGGTAAAGGGCCTCTCTACACTGTAAAATATTAAAAAATGAAAAACTGTTCAAAAACAGCACAGACAAAAAGGCCTCCCAATCTCACGGTCAGCAGAATTGATATTGTGGCAATGGTCTTTTCTTTTTTTGATCATAAGCAATACATATGGATTCCATACAAGCACCATCAAAATATCAATGGCATTCTTCACAGACATAGAATAAACAAATCTAAAATTCATACGAAATCATAAAAATTCTTTTATGCAAATAGACAAAAGGGCCCTGAGCAAAGAGAGCAATTCCAGAGGTGTGAAACTACTGGATTTCAAATTACGTGGTAGAATAGCAGTTCTCAACCTGTGAGTTGTGACCCCATTTGAAGGTGTAACAGTCCTTTTACAGGGGTTGAATATCAGATGTCCTGCATATCAGATATTTATACTATGGTTCATAACAGCAGCAAAATTGCAGTTATGAAATAGCAATGAAAATAATTGGGTATGGTTTGGGATCACCACAGCATGAAGAAGTGTATTAGAGGGCCACAGCCTTAGCTAGGTTGAGAACCACTGCTCTAGAGCCATAAGTAACAAAAAAAAAAGTCTTGACATCAGTATAAAAATAGACACCTACACTAAAAATAGAACAGAGGATCCATAAATAAGCCCACACAACTGCAGCTAGCTGATTCTTAACCTTGGTGTTAAAAATATAATTGGAGGAGATAGAGACGTGGCCTCACGGTTAAGAGCATGTAGGAGCGCTCCTGCAGAGAACCCAGGTTCATCAGTTTCCAGCACCAACCCAGGAAATCAGAACCCAACTGTAACTCCAGTTCCAGGAGATCTGATGCCCTCTTCTGACCTCCATGAGCACCGCATGTACACAGTACCCAGACAGGGAGTCGGAGCCACAGCCAGATACATAAAAATAAATAAATAAATATTTTAAAATATTTTACATTGAAGAAAATAATTTTTTGACGAATGAAGTTGTGGAAAAACTGAGGTATATACATGTGTTAAAAAATGAAATAGGCCCCCACCTATTACCTTGTACAAAACCAACCAAAAATAGACGACAAAGAACTCGGATATAAGAAATTAAAATGTTATAAGAAAACACAGAGGAAATGCTTCCAGGAAGAGAGGAGGGCAATGACATCCTGAATAGGGCTTTGGTCCCTGGGGAAGTATTAGGAGATGACAAATGGGATTGCATCAAGTTTAAGAGCCTACATTGCAAAGGAAACAATCAGAATGAAAGGGCTGCCTGCAGGCTGGACAGAACCCTCCATAGCCATTCATTCAACAGAGGATTAATATCCAGAATATAAAATGAATTAAAAAACATAGAACACAAAAAGTAATCTAGTCAACAAATGTCACAGTACCTGGGAAGCTGAGGCGGGAAGAAATGAATTTGAGGCAGTGTAGGCTACAAAGTGCTACGTAGCGGGACCTTGTTTCAAGAGCAAATGAAATTTTGTCTCCTACAAGTAAAATGGCTATCATCATCAAGGAAACAAAAACGTGCTGTCAAGACAGCAATGGCGACCCACGTCTTTCATCCCAGTGGTCAGGAGGCAGAGGCAGGCAGAGCTCTGTGAGTTCCAGGATAGACTGGTCTACAGAGAGAGCTCCAGGACAGCCAGGGCTACACAGGGAAACTCAGTCTCAAAACAAACAAATAAAAAAAAAAAATGCTGTCAGGGATGCAGAGGAAGAGGAGCCCTCACACCCTGTTGATTATAATGCTAATTGGTCCAACCACTGTGGAAATCAGTATGGAGGTTCCTCGAAGAATAAAAATAGAACTACCTTATGATCCAGCTCTTCTACTCGTGGTGCCAAAGGAATTAATTAATTAATACTCTAGAGGATTAGTTTAGCACACAATCAAGATACCTCCATAGCCATGTTTATCTGGGCCCTAGTCATGATTGCCAAGCATGGAATCAGCCTTTGTGCTACTGTGTCAATGTGTCAGTGGATGAAATGACAAAGGAAGTGGGGACTCCATGCCTCATGGAGTACAAAACAAAAGCATGCTATCTGCAGAAAAGACACCTAGGTAAAATGGAGATCATCGTGTTAAACAATGTAAACTAGATTCAGGAAGCCAATGTTTTCTCTGAAATACAGGAGCAGGAAGTACAGACATGAAGATAAAGAGGACTGAGGGACGCAAAGGAGAGACCAGCGATGCCCTGGGGATAAGACTGTGTAACTGGAGGGCAGGGAATATGATCAGGATGCATTGTATATGTGCATGAGAATTTTACAATTAAAGTCATTATTTTAAATAATAAAATTGGCTACTTAAAATGTAAAATAGATATGAAGTGCAAGTCATCCTTGAAAAAGGTCACCATCCAGCTCTGTATCATTGAGCTGTGATGTCACAGGCACAATGGGAAGGTAAAGAAAACCCGGGAAGTCTTACAGCCCCAAGCACTCCTGAGAATTCAGATTACCTGGAAAGGCAGTTCAAAGACTGACTGATGGCTTTTGTTCTGGGGCAAGAGGTGGTGCAGAGGCCGCCTGAGAAGTACAAAGGTCGGAGAGACACCTTTGTGCAGGGGTTTTTGTTTTCATTTAAAGTGTTTTTCCACAATTTCATATAGCAATAATGTATTTATATCATTACCACACCTCCATCTCCCAGTCCGCCTCTCCCCATGCCCCTGATTCTGTCTCAAATTCATGACCTCTTCGTCTTTAATTATTACCATAAATAATCATTATTATTGTTTACCTGGATGGGTAAACTCAGGCCTCATCCCATCCTGAGGAACTATTGTCAGGCAATGGCTGCCAGGGATAGGAAAATCATTCTTTATTAAGGATGTGTCCACTGCTAGGGCCCCATGCTCCAGTGTATGGTCCCACATCCACCCACAACCAGAGACATGCAGGAAAGATAGGGATGTTTAGGGGCATCTGAGGCAGGTGAGTGGAGAAGGACGGAGGGTAAACATAACCATATTTCATCGTATACACAAATGAAATCCTCAAGAATAAGAAAAATAAAATAACAGAAAATGCACTTTATTATAAAATTCATTATTAAAAAAACTTGCGAATTATAAAAAAAATTAACCAGGCACATCTCAGTGCCTTCTACATATCCAGAACAGATATTTGGAAATGAAACAGCTTCACATTGGATTTTACAGTTTCACTATTGAATATATTTTAAAGAATTTATCCACCACTAAAAATGAAAAACTCCATGACAGGTTAGAACCAGAAAGACAACCAGCTTCATATAAAAAGAAATGGCTTCTTTTAGAATTCTTAAACATTTAATTAAGATGTGGCTAAAACAATTATATTTAATGTTATCCAAATTATATTTATTAACAATGTACATTGGAAAGAATCAGTGCAGAAGGCATCATTTTTCTGTTTTTTAAACAGGTTTATTGAAATACAATTTTCAGTTTTGTTATGAATATGTTGTGAAAGGATGCCCACAACTAATTAAAATACACATGTATGTGTATGGAGGACATGGGTGCATGAACTTAAAAATAATGGCAGAAGTTGTAAGAGCAAACAGGTGATGTGTACTATAGCAGTGGGCATGGAAACACTTGCTATTTTATTACTTGCTGTATTGACCCTTTGGTCATTGTATACGAACCATCTTAGGTCTTCTTTTTGCCTTACTCTATTTTATATGACATAAATGTCACTTCTAATGGGTTTTGCTTCTGGCTTATGCTGAATACCTTCCAACCACTTACGTTCCAAGCACTTACGCTATGCTGAGAGCTACACTCCCCGTTCTGAAGAACACCCTGCCGCCACCCTGGTGGTTCTCACTTTACTTGTCTACAGGGCGGCTTTGCTGGCTTCTGTGCTCCTGGGCGACATTTGGGTTTCTTTACAGAGTTGAATATGGTATCTGCTGAGAAATATTCCGACAGCTGATGGAGGCTTCCCGAGGTGTAACCTGGGACTTTTGACAGTTTGGCTGCAGTACGGCATAGACATTACCTTTTCATGGTCAAATCCACTTGAGGCCCATTGAGCCTCCCAGCTCTGATTGCCCGCACCACTCCTAATTCAGTACATTTGGGAAGCTGTTGTTTTGTTAAACTTATTTTCTATGCCTTTTCCTTTTCCCCCGTCTTCAAGAATACTGTAATTTGAAAATGTGTTCACTTCATAATGGCGCAGATGTCTTGGGATCTTGTGTTTCATTCTTTTTATTTAGAAAAAGATTTATCTCAAAAGACATACCTTTGAGTTCACAAATTCTTCTGCTTGGTCAAGTCTGTTGCTCAAGATTTCTACTGAATTTTTCATTTTATTTATTGCATTTTCTCAGGTAAGGATTCTTGTTGGAGTCTTTTAGTGGTTTCTAACTCTTTGCCAGACTTCTTATTCAAACTGCGAATGGTTTTCCTAAGTTAATTGAATTGCCCTTTCACATTCTTTTGTATCTTATGAGGTCTCCTTAGAATTACTGTGTGGGTCCTTTTGCAAGCAGTCTACCAATTTCCTTTTCTTTGCAGTCCGTTGATAGAGTTATTGTGTTCTTTTGCAAATATCATGTTACCTTAATTGGTCAGACTTCTTGTGTCCCTCTATTGACACTTGCACATCTCATGGGCCTGTTGTCACTACCAATTTTATGTAGTTATTTTTTTTCCCAAAGTCAAATCTTGAGTACTGTTTAGTATGTTAGTGTGCTACTCAGGCTTTAGATCCATATGGGTGCAGTAATATCGTCTCCACATAGCTTCCTGGGTTGTAATCAATGGCTTGATTTTCTGCAGAGAAAGAACGGTCCCTGCACAGCCTCTCTACAGAGCTCAGGCAATGTACAGTAGTGAGAGGGCCCTGCAAGGCTCCATGGGCTGTGCATTGGTGGGCTCACTCCAGCAAGCCTAGATGTGTGTGGCATAGTAGAACCCATCAGCCTCTGCAGGACTTGCAGGGATAAAGTCATTCCAGCAGTCTAGGACCCAACAAAGCACAGGGCAGCAGAGGAGCAAGAGTGGGCGTGTCTTGTAACACTGCCCCTTGGCGGCAGCATTTTTCTCATTAAAAGAGCATCTTCCTGAGTTCAAACTGGTTCCAAATGACCAATGGGGTAGCTGATACCAAGCCTTCCTTCCTTTATGAAACCAAGCCTCTGCCCCAGCTTTCCCATTGCCTCCTCGGGTGTTCCAACGTCCTTCCCCAATGTTCTTGGTGAACAGTGACTCTTTATTTGATCCTGGGTCTTCCTTGCAGGGAGAAGGCACCTCTAGCCTACCATTTTACGAGTTTTGAGTTCTCTGTTGTGTTTTCTGTCTTTGGTTGACTTGGAGGTCTATTGCAAGATAAGGATGCGATTTCATCCTCTTTGCACATGGATATTCATCTCGCCACGCACTATCAGAAAGCCTTTCTTTTCCACATGCTTTTGGTGCACTCATCCAGCGTTAGTTTAATACATGTGTACAGACTTATTTCTGAACATTATGTTGTTCCATTAGTCAATGCTCTTATGCCACTGCCAGCCTGCTTTTATTGCTAGTAATTGGAATAGAATTTAAAAATCCAGAAAGCATGATATGCTCAATGTTGTTCTTCTTTCTCAAGATAGCTCTTTTTGTTTAGGGTCCAGTGTGGTATTATACAAATTTTAGAATTTTTTTTTAATTTCTGATAATAGATGACCCTGGGATTTTGCTTGTACTAATTAAGTAAATGTATCTGTGAAGTATAGATATAACAGTAGTAATTCTTCTAATCCATGGACAGGAACCATTTTCCATTTCTTTCATAGATATTTTATAATTCTTTGTGTGCACATTGGGATTTTTAAATTTTCTTTTCAGATAGGTCATTATAAACATTAAGGAAACATGACTGATTTTTGTACGTTAACCCTATATTGCTAACTTTACATTTGTCAAAGTGCTTTGTGGAAATTTTAGGATTCTCTACATGCAGAATTGTAACTCATGTAAAGAGAGGTAAATTCACTTTTTCCATGTTAATTCTGGCATCTGTTGTTTCATGTTCTATCTAATTTCTCTGGCTGGGACTTCTTATGTATTGAATAGAAGTAGTGAGAGTGGACCACTTTGCCTTGTGCAGATCTTAGAGAGCAATCTGTGAGGTTTCTCTGTGGGTTATGACCCATATTATGCTATCTTTGGGATTTCCATAAATATCCATATTATATTAAGTTCCATTTATTTTATCACAGTGTTCCTGTTTCGTTTCTGTTGCTGTGATAAAATGCCCTGACAAAAGCAAGTTAGGCAAGAAAGGGCTTTCTTTCAGCTTATAATTCCAAGTCATGCTATCACTGAGGGGAAGTCATGGAAGCAGGCGCTTGAAGCAACCAGCACATCACATCCTCAATCAAGAAGAGGAACAAATGCTGCCTGCTTGCTTGCTGCTTGCTGCTTGCTGCCTGCCTGCTTGCTTGCTGCTTGCTGCTTGCTGCTTGCTGCTTGCTGCTTGCTGCTTGCTGCTTGCTGCTTGCTGCTTGGTTGCACTCAGCTCTATTTCTTCGCTTTTATATGCTTCAGAACTCCTGTCTAGGTAATAGTGCTGTCCACAGTAGGCTGAGTCTTCCCACATCACAATTAAGACAATCCCCTACAGACAAACCCACGGGTCAATCAAATATAGACAGTTCCTTTTCTAGTCTGCCCAGGATTGGGTCAAGTTGAAATTAAAACTATTACATAAAGGTAAATTCCTGAAGCCAAATATTTTCCCAAGACTAAATAGGAATTCTGAATAGACCAATAATCACTTTGAATAAGCAACCAAATGTCTCCCTACAATGAAAGCTCAGGATCAGGCAGCTCTATGGGTAAATTTTACCAAACGTTTCAAAGGATGAATACCAATATTTCTTACACTCTTCCAAATATAGAAAGGGACTTAAGTGGAAATGTCTGGTTTCTCTAGAGATTCAGTTGTGTCATGGGGTGCTTTTTTGAAAGCTGTCCTATGAGAGAATGTTTTGCTGAAGCACACACATGAGAGGATGCTTTGCTGAGAACAGACCGTGGTGTTTCCCTGGAAGTTGTCTTGTGAGAAGACATGTGATATTTTGCTGGAGTGGACGCTTGAGAGGGTGAGAGATACTTAGAAAGAATATAAATATAATCCCACAGAAAATGAGAGGACATTCTTGCATTGGTTCCCCTTGCAAATCTTTGCTGGTCTACCCTGATCTTCATTTGTCGTTATTTTTTAGAGAGAAAAATGCCAAAGAACTTCTCATGGTATTCCAGAGACTTCTTGCTGCTTCTGTAGACTTATGCTGATTACGTAGAGCCTCATGGTTTCTTTTAGCTCGAGCTGCTGGTACAGCTTTGTACTTGGTGTTTTGCACTCTACTGCTGATATCGTGATAATGAAGACTGGAATCCCCACTACCCCAAAGAACTACTTCTAACCAGGTCCATGTCCCCCATTTCCTATTCATCTTTCTTTCACCCACTTCTAACCAGGTCCATGTCTCCCATTTCCTATTCACCTTTCTTTCACCCTACCTCTGGTAGGTGGCCTAGAAGGAAGGTTGACGTGTTTAAGAACCCTTATTAAAATAGATTTTGAAAAATCTAACTCTACGGGAGACTAGTTTCAAATTCATTTTATGGAGCCATAATATCTATGGTACTAAAACCAGACAAAGACACACAGAAAACTACCCATTATGATCTCTGATAAACACAGATGCAAAAAAAAATCTCCCCAAAGATACCAACAAACCCAATTCAAGCTCACACATCAAAGGCCATGCCCTGTAACCAAGGGGACTGCATCCAAGGTAGGCTCAACATTCACGAATTAATGTGACATCCCATGTTAACAGACTGAAACAGAAAAGCCACATGACAACTTGATTCTCTCAATACGTGCAGAACAAGAATTCAACAAAATCTCTCCAAATAAGCCTGTCAAAGGCAATTATGGCTAAAAATATAAAATATTTGTTGTTGGAGCTGGGCGTGCTTTTCCTTCAGCCAAGTGCTGATAGAGAGCAGAGATGAGTCGAATGAATAACGATGGCACAAAGACAGTCTCGCTGGGTACTCTTCATCTCTCTTTGAAAATGTTTTCCAGGCCACAAATGTGCACACTTATTCTCAATCCACTTCAGGCACACACACACACAGACACACACAGACACACACACACACACACACACACACACACATTTCAGCCTCTTGCTGGCTTCTTTAAACTGCACTAGAGATCACTTGACATCTGCAAGTAAGGGACAACATGACATTTGCTTCCAGGCTAAAGGTTAAATGCATTTGTCGTTAAAGTGCTCAGTAAACCCACAAAACAGTCATTTGGATGGGGCATCAAATATTTAATGTGGTCAGAGGCACAAACAAGAGAGCAGATGTTCACATCTGGCAGTGACAGGACCCAAAGAGTTTTTTTCCTGAACTCCATTCCTCCTTTGCATAATCACTTTCCAAACTTTTTTTTAATATCTAGGAGAAGATACAGATTGAGCATCAGAATGTGCATCCAAGGGAAGGGCATAGAGTAAGTGCTGTTTTGTTCTCCTTTTCTTCTCTTCTATTTGTTTCTA
The DNA here is from genome assembly GCF_011064425.1 of Rattus rattus. Classification (NCBI taxonomy): domain Eukaryota; kingdom Metazoa; phylum Chordata; class Mammalia; order Rodentia; family Muridae; genus Rattus; species Rattus rattus. Next base: position 66,611,586 of record NC_046165.1, read on the forward strand.
TTTGGCTCATTCTAACTCCTTTAAAGATCCCAAATAGTAATTACATAGTGCTTTTTAATTTTTTCAAGATGTATTTATTTTACATGTATGAATGATTTGCCTGCATGTATGTATGCCACATGCATGCCCGGTGTCTACAGAGATCAAAAGAGGACATCAAATCCCCTAGTCCTGGACTTAAAGTGGTTGTGAGTCACCATGTGAGTGTTACATCTTGTTGAATCACTGGCTAGAAGGGTCCTGTAGAAACCCTGAATATTACAGGCTATGGCTATGGCTATTGGCTTCTCTCTATTACCTGATGGTAAGGCTCTATTAATGAAGACAACATATGCCATCGAACATGGAAAAGTACAGCCAGTGCCCAACTGGAAGCTTTGTTCCTACTGATTAGTATTCATAGTGATAGAAGGTATTCTTCAGACTACCAGAGGAGAAAGGTAATCACACAGCTATAAACTCAGCCTGAAATATACACAGGTACAATAGTAAGACAGATGTAGCAGTGACTTACCACGTTTTTACTGGATTTAAGACCTGCTCCCTGAGACAGTGCTCTGGCACTGCTAAAATAGTCAAGAACCCAAGACTAGATAAGTCATAGATCTGGGAAAACCCAGTCCTGTTCTTCTACTAAAGTCATTTTAATGACTCAATCAACATTCTGCTAAACCCATAAGTCAGTGTCCCACTCATCCATCATCAGGGAACCTTCTTCTTCTTGCAGTAGATGAGAACTAACACAGAGACTCACAACTGGACAATGTGAAGCGTACTCAAAACTTTGAACCACTCAGTTCTTAACTGAATGTCTTCACCTAAACTCCTCCAGCTGAAAACCCCAATAGCCTTAGTCACCTGGTAAAGAGTGGATCTCCTGACCCTGTTCTGACTCAAAGATGGGAAAATCAAGATCCTGTGTCAAACACACACATTCAATCCAGATCTGAGAATGAGCATTCATTTGGGGGTCATCCTTGCGTGTTCAGAGGATGGCATAGCAAAGGTCATGTGTCTACTTGGTGACTGGTGTCTAGGACCTCAGTCAGGGTCATCTCCAGACAATTCATAAATGCTGTCTGAAAAATGCCAGGGTTACAGAAGAATGGAAGGCATTGATCTATTTATTTTTCTTTTGCTCCATTTCTGTACCATGTGTGACCCTCCATCCTAACCTTCCTATTTTGGACCCTCAAACAAGTCAACAAAAGAAGCACATCTCCCTTCCTTTCCTCGTTGTGTGCTGTTCTGTGGAGCTCACTGACAGCTGAGAGGCTGAAGCCCTGTCCAAACCAAAATGTATAATTACAGCCTACTGAAAAGGGCAACTTGGTGTCCAAAACCTTTGTTGTCCCTAATCCACTGTAGACTCTCTGACACCAAACAGCTGCTGTTTTGCTCTTCACGGGTCTCTCAGGCCCCACAAATTGAAGGCGCCCTTATTTCTACACTGACGTGACAGCACCAGGCAGTGCTATCAGAATATTTAGATATGTACCCAGTCCCTCTGGCCCCAGGGAAGAGAATCCTCCACAGTCCTCAGCAGATGGCATTTGCCCTCCTACCCCCCACCCCGGGAGGCTGGTTTTCTCTCTTCTGAAAGGAAGCTGAGTCTTAACCATTTCCATGGCCAGACCTCAGTGAGTGTTTGGTAGAAACAAGATCTGAATCTACATCAGGAATGTGGAAACTGGCTATCCAAGCCCATCTCCTGTTTTCATAAATAAAGAATCAAAAGAAACATTCAGGGTACATTGAATGGAAGAGATCTTATCCCGGCAAAGGACAGTCCATGAACTGGCTACACCCTGAGCCAGTACAGGTCCCCAGTGCTCAGCCCAGCTATATAAACAGAGCCAGCGTGGGAACAAGAAAAGTAGCCAACCACCTGATTGGCTACAGCTTGGCATCTGCCTACTCTGGCTGCTGTGATTGGCTGACACAGAGCCGTATGCTGTAATTCCTCTGCTAGGAGGCAGCCATTTCCATTCTAGGCCTCAGTTAGAAATCTAGGTGAGAAGCAGGCTCTGGACAAACAGAAGTCTCAGGGATCTTACTGAAACAGAACTGGCCACTCATTTGTATGTTATCCACAGTTGTTCTTCTGCCCCAGTAGCAGAAGTGAACAGTCATAAAGATGTTTACTCTCTGACCTTCTGTTGGGGAAAAAAAAAAGGCTGTCCCTCTGGCTCTTGTCATTTTGCCAGCCCAGCAAGCCCACAACCTACAAGTACCTTACTACGCCACAGTCATGATGGTTAGTGTTAACTGTCCAATCGGCACAATCTGGAATCACCCAGGCAGGAGGCTCCGTGAGGAACTGTTTAGATTGGCTTGGCCTATGGTCAGGTCTGCAAAGGATGCTCATGATTACGTTAATTGGTGTTGGAAGATTCAGCCCTAAAAGTAGGTGGCCCCATTCCCAGGGTTTGGGTCCTAGACTACATAAAAAAGGACAGCTGAGCACAGAAGTCCTTTCTCCCCCTTTCTCAATCGACCGTGTACATGATGGGACTTGCTGCTTCAAGTCCCTACCAACTTCACTTTCCCAAAACAATAGACTGGGGCCTGAAACTGTGAGCTAGAATGAGTTGCTTTGTCCAGATATTTTATCACAGCCTCATAAAAGAAGCTAATAAACCGATAAACCACAGAAGTTACAGCAGCCGTGACTTCCAGCCTATGTTCCAATATACTGCTTTTGTTGTCCCAAGCCCTTGTCCTTCCTACAAGAATCTCATCACTAGAGGCACAGCAGAAGGATGTACTTCAAGACTAGCCTGGGCTTCTCAGAGAGAAGAGAGGGAGAGGGGAGGACAGGAGGGAAGAAGAGAGAATGAGGAAATTAATTCAAGATTCACAGAGCACAGCCTGATGTCAAGGAGCACAGGCAGGTGGGAAAAACAGAATCTCCAAAAAGAAAAAAAAAACTGGCAGCTACTGGGGATGTAAAAAACCCAACCGAATGAAAAGGTGTTTTAAATAGACAGGGAAGAACTGAGCCAAGTGGGGTTGTGTGAGAAATGAATGTTCTAGTCTTAGGACACAGAGGAAGGAGGCTGCCGAAAGGGTGCTTAAGGAACTTTGAACAAAGTACTTTCTGCCCAGAAGGGGCCAAATTCTGATAATTCACCCAGTCTCAAGCCAGAGAACTGACAGGACCATGACATGTTGGTTTCCTTCCTTAAAAATCTTATCGGGTCCTCATCTGGTGTCTAAACTCATAAAGCTTCAGCTCACCCACGGGGGCCTTCGAGCGAAGTGAGGAGAGTGTGCTCCCACCAGAGTGGCACTTGGCTCTCCCTGGAAGGGTCTAAACCCCCAACCCCTCCACTGGGTCCTTCCTTTGCTCAGACAGACATGCTGTGGTGTGGAAGGATGGAGGGTAGAACAGAAGAACACTGTAAGGAAAGGAGAACAAAGAGAACTGAGATGCTGGACAGCCTCTGAAGGCGGGAGTGCTCCTCTCAGGGAGCTGAGATTAAAGGGAAAAATTGGGGAATACACAGGTAATATGTAGGAAATAGGAAATAAATAGGTAAAATATTCTTCCACTCCTCCCCTCTACCACCTGATGCAGTCTCACATACAGAGTTGTCTGCTGGATGTGAAGCTCCAATGCTCATTCTGAGGTGCAGTTGCCTTGCGATAGGAGCGAGAGGTGACTATTCAGATGTGCCTAGGTCCTGAGAGCTCTTGGAGTGACCTGGGAGTGGGTGGGTTGTTGTTGGTCCTCTAAAGGGGCAACTGCCCCACCCACAACTCTTTTCTCTCCATGTAGCAGAGTGACCCAGGGATCTGCAGCAGGAAGGTCCTCGCCTGACACAGACCCTCCATGCTGGACAACTAATCTTTAGAAGTATGAGCCAAGCAAACTTCTTTTGCTCACAATGTGCCTAGTCTGTGAGTACTGTATTAAAGCCACAAGGTACGGACTGAGACAGAGGGATCTAACTACAACCCAGAGCAACTGCCAACTATTTTCCTGGGACTAAACCCACCACCCTCAAAAGAAAAATATAAGAAAATGTCCTCTGAAGATGTTTAGGTTGGCTTTGTATGTTGCATGTAATTAAATCTTACACCACATTGGGGTGTGTGTGTGTGTGTGTGTGTGTGTGTGTGTGTGTGTGTGTGCGTGTGTTGCTAGAAACTGACCCAGGATCTTGTACACATTGAGCAAGTACTCTACCACTGAGTTCTACCCCAGCCCTGCCTCAGTATCTCTGTCAATAATAAATGAATATGCATGAGGCCCTAAGGTCAATGCCCAGTACCACAATAAATAAATGTAATTAATTAATAGATTTTATAATCTAAACTATAAACTCTTCGGATGAGAACTTCAAATTTCCTTGATAATAGGTTATCTCCTTGAATCATATATATTTTTTGGCCTAGTTGAGATAACTATCTTCTTAATAAGTTGTGTGTACAAAAATAATCATTTTGTTATAAAATCGGAATGAAAAGGCAATCAATTAACATAAACTTAATAAAAGCACATTGAGCAAAATAAATGAAGACATACCAAGTTCTAAGACTTGTATTATTTGTCTGGGACTCACTGTAGAGATTTATACACCCCATCTTCTCTTCAGTAGGACGCTGAAGATGTGTCAGAGGTGAACACATGTGTGAGCCCCACCGTGGGGCCCCTCAAATGTGAGTCTAAGGCCCAGTCTTCTCGCTGACTAGCAATACAGCTTTGATCAAATGGCTGAGTATTTCTTCAGCCTCAGTTTCTCCCATTGTAAGAGGATCTAAGGCTCTAAGAGAGCCAGGGAATCTGATGCCCTCTTCTGGCCTCTTTGGGTAACTATACACATGTGGCACTGATAAACTCACAGGGTACTAATACAATCACATCATCTTTAATTTTTTATGAATTTAAATACAATAGTATGGTCTAACAATGGCAAAACAGCTACATCTAATAGTTATTTCAACCATCACATGAGATAACCCAAAGATCCCACTGCCATAGTCCTCACCCATTGTTGGTATCCGTCCATCTCTTAGGACAGGTGGGAATTAACTGAGAACATGGCAGACACTGAGGAAATGGTAGCTCTGATGAGAAACAGATGGTTACAAATCTAACGACACGAAATGAGGACAACTGGAGCCTACAAGCCCCGGTGCTGTACTGTCTCTACTCTACCAAAATGGCAGAAACTCCCCTAAAATAATGGCTGTAAGAACCCGAGAATAGCCAGACACCAAGAGCGATTCCATCTGCCCTTGAGGACCCTGGAATTCAACGGCCCATGTGTCTCTGCATGCGCCCTAAAGAGTACACAGTGCCATGGAAACTCACACGGTCGTGACACTAATTGCCCACAGGAGGAACAGCCAGGTGGAGCTTCCGTCTGCACAGCTTGCATTTTACAATTCCCTCAAAGTGAGGCCCAAGCAATTACAGATGGGTCTAGCATCCCTGCCTCCCCTCCTCCACTCAGCATAAACTCGCCATTTTCAGAAGAGGTTCTCTCCACCATTCTGCCCATTCGGGATGATCTGATGCTTTACAATGTGTTATCCTAGGGCGTAGTCACAGAATCAACAAAGTGAGGAATATCTACAGGAAAAGCTGGCTGATAACCTTTCTAAACGTCATCAAGCTGACACAGCCAATAGGTGGTGCTACTAGGGGGCCAGCGCTTGCCTTTACCATGGCGGACTCCCACAACTCAGGGTGACAGAACGTGTCATCATAGCCACATCAACAAATATGCAGCTTAGTCCACCGGCTTGCCAGGAGTCACGGGCACATCTCTGTAAAGAGTCTAAACCCTGTCATTCTCAGAGAAAACTGAAGAGAAGCCAGGTTAGCAGGATTTGTGACTGGTATTAAATGTTGGGGCCAAGCGTGGCCTTTGGAGAACCCATGGTGCATTTGCCCCTTCCTACAGCTCACCCCATTGACATTGGAATGTACAGCAAGAGAGAGAGAGAGAGAGAGAGAGAGAGAGAGAGAGAGAGAGAGAGAGAGAGAGAGAGAGAGTTGGCTTTTCATGAAAACAGGCTCTCCCGCTCCCCTGAGCTAATTCTATAGCAGCGATAATATACCACCAGGCATAAAGGGAATTTGCCAGTGCAAGGAATTTACTTTTCTTTGTCTCTTTATGGAAGTGAAAGATATTCACAACCTAAGAAGAAAAATGGGCGAAGAACAATCCGAGGCCCCTCTGAAATGCCTGCTGGAGCTATTTTTACCTTTTCTCATTCCACTGTAACAAAAGCTTCTAAACATGGACTTGGAAAAGCCACATTTTAATGCAAGCATCTGGAAAGTTCCCTGCAAGCAAGAGCCATACATTATACTTCTTTGTATCTCCCGCCAAGCAGAAAATGAAGCTAGGAAACAAGATGGGGTGCAGGAAGGCATGGTGACACAGTGGCTGGCAAGAAAATGGCAGTGACAGTGGCCGGGACATTGCTCCAAACAAGATGCCCCCATGAAAATCCTGCCTGGACAATTTGCCTCAGTGTTAGCTTAACATTTTACCTGTATTTATTTGGAGGGAGGGCGGCATGTCTGTCCTGGTTGGGTTTTATTGTAAACTTGACACAAACTAGAGTTATCTGGAAAGAGGAACCTCATTTGAGATGACGCTCCCACCAGGCTAGCCCGCCGCCAATCCTCTGGTACATTTCTTAATTGATAATGTGGAAGGGCCCAGTTCGCCATGGACAGTGCCATCCCTGGGCAGATTATCTTGGGTTTTATAAAAGACCAAGCTATACAAACCATGACTAGCAAGCCAGGAAGCGATAATCCTCCGTGACCTCTGCATCAGCCCCTGCCTCCAGGTTCTGGCCCTGAGTTCCTGCCCTGGTTTCCTTCAGTGATAGAGTGTGGTGTGGACGTGTAAAGAAGTAACCCTTTCCTGACCAACTTGCTTTTCATGGTCTTCCATCCCAGCAATAAAACCCCTAAGACAGGAACTGGTACGAGGCGGTGGGTTATTGCTAGACAGACTTGACTGCATGTTTTGGGTAGGATTTGGTACATTTGTACTTCCGGTTAGAAAAGCCACTGGGTGCTCAAAGCTCAGCGGGCTGTTCTCGGAAGATAAGGATTTGAGAGCAATGCAAGTACTGGAGTGTCTGTGTGTCCTTCTTCTAACCTCATCTGAACTTACCAGAACAATCGAATTTTCTCTTTTGTTAATTAGCAAATCTAAAAATGTATTTCTGGTACATATCATTTTTATGTTTTTCTTCATGGGGTGGCTTAATCCGACTAATACACAAATTACCTTACATAACTTTCATGTTTTACATGAAAACATACAAAAGCTACTTTAGCGATTTCATGTGGGTAACACATCATTGTTAATCATGATTACTATATTACATAACAGATCTGTTGAACTTATTTCTTCTGCCCATTTAAAATGTGTGTTCTTTGTCCATCTCCCCAAAATCACCCCCTCAGCCACTGACAGCCACCATTCTCTTTGTCTTATGACTGGTTTAAAATCTATACATAATTAAGAACACAGTTTTGTTTTCTTTCTGTGCCCTGTTCATTGTATTTAGCATGATGTCCCCAACTTCATCCATATTAGATAAATCCAAAAGGACAGGATTTCCCCAAGCCTTATGTTACTACTGAACAGTCTTGGGCTGGGGAGATGTCTCAGTCAGTACATTGCAAGCATGAGGACCTGCATTGTGACCCTCAAAACGGATCCAAGAAGCCGAGTGTGGCAGCTTGCATTGGTAATCTCAAGTGAGGGAGGTGGGACTGTGGCTCCCTGGAGCTTGATGCCTACCTAGCCAGCCTAGCTAAGTCAGGGACATCTAGGGTCAGTGAGAAATCTGTCTCAGAGAGTAAGGTGGAAAGCAATTGAGAAAGACACTCAATGTTGACCTCTGATCTCTACACACAAATACGAATACATGTGCACACACATTAGAATGTAGACACATACATGCAAACACATGCATGCACATACAACATGTACTTACAAATTACTTGTCTATTACTTTTGTAGAAACTTCAGAAGTCCTTGAGAATAAAGACTATATTAGAGCCCTCCTCTAAATACTTACAGGGAGCTAACCAGAGGATCTGCTCCAGGAATGGACACTGAATAGAAGTGACTTCTCTTGCCTACTTTCTTCAACCTGATAGAAATAATCATTGCCATCTCCCTGCTAGGCTGTGAAGACCTCAGAGGCTGCTTTAGGAACAGCTAAGGGGTAGTATCCTATTTAACTGGTGGGGACTGAGTTTCTGTTTGGTCTATGCTAGTATTGCGTTCATTGTGGTGGCCTTTCCTATCTCCTAGTATCAAGGCTACTCAAGGTGGCCCAAGAGGGAGTTAACATGAAGAAGGAACTGAGATCTGCCTTTGTACCCTGCTGTTATGGTTAATGTAAATTGTCAATTGATAAAATATATGATCACCTGGGAGACGGGACTCTGAGTGTGCCCGTGAGGGATTTTCTCTATTGGGTTAAATGAAGCTGGAAGACTCATCTTCCGCATCATGACATGGGCGGCACCATTTCATGGGCTGGGCCCTGGACTGAATGAAAGGCAACAAGGAGCCACATTAGGCCTGCATTCGTTCATTGCTCTCTGCCCTGGAGTACGGATGCAATGGAACCAGTTCTTTCAAACTCCTGCCACTGTGATTTCCCTGTCATGATGAAGTTTAACCTGGAACCATGAACCAAATAAACCCGTTCTCTCTTAAGTTACTTCTGCCAAGGTATTTTATCACCGCAACAGAAAAGAAACCAAGACACCTTCCTTGGAAAGCTGTGAATGAGAGGCCACTGACTCCATTAGGACAATCTGGAAAGCCCAGTGCACCACAAAGCCCTGGCAGAAGTGGAGGAGGCACAGGTGGGGCTGTGGGGGAGAATTAAATGTTAGATCAAAGTAAATACTGTCCTTCCCACCCTGATCCTCTGTCCTGACTTAAATAGGACCAACGTGCTAGCTGGGAGTACCAAAGTCCCTAGCATATAGTGGCATCGGACACCTGGTCAGCTTTGTGTCAGAAACTTTGCAAATCCTGGCTCTCTCTCTCTCTCTCTCTCTCTCTCTCTCTCTCTCTCTCTCTCTCTCTCTCTCTCTCTCTCTCTCTCTCTCTCTCTCTCTCTCTAAGATAAGTAGTGCCATGAGTTAGATTCTTAGAATGTTTAGGGGTTGCTCCTCGCCTTCCCTGATCTCCTCCAATGCACTTCTGTTGGTAACAAGAAAGCAGAGGGGAAGCTAGGGATTACACCAGCCTAGGTTGCTGTGTAAATCCCAGAGTCATCTCCCATTCCATTCACATCATAAAGGACTATAAGTGTGGCCCTTTCAAGCTTGTGTTGCTGGTGTTTCTAACCTATGTGAGGTATTCCATTAGGATTGCATCTTATAGAATGTCCCATTTTCTAAGCAGATTGCTTACAGGTGTAAGTAATATGATGACTGGGCTTTTGAAATGCATTTTAGCCCAAAGCATGCTTTCATTCCCAGTCTATAGACGTGTATCTCTTGCCACAAGGGAATGACCACAGAACATGAAGATAGGAGTCAGAAGATCAGAGCCATTAATCAGATGCTCTCTTTCTTGCAAAAGAAGCAGGAGCCATGGCTGATCCAACATGAGTCAGAACTCTGTAAAGAACCAAATAGGTTGACACTATCAAGTTCTCTGTGAGGCCTAGAAGGTACAGAAAGCAGCTAAAAGTCCCAGGGACCAGGAAGAGCTCCTTTCCAAAGGCTCTTCCCCATCCTGCCCTGTGTAGCCTAGGAGAGTAAACAGATGGCTCCTTCTAATGCCCACTCTCTGAACCACCATTCCCAACCCTGTTTCCTAACTGCTCACATGACTTCATCACTCAATGAAGTCAACACTTCTGCCTCTTAAGTGGTGTCTGAGTTCAGTGTCCATGGCTACTACTTCTCAGTCTTCACACCAAAACTGATGCAAGTGAGTCAGTAAGAGAAGCAGCCACCCCGGGGTTCCTCTCCTGATGCCCATACCCTTCCTCCATGACACTAGCAATCTTCTCTCAAGGAAACCCATCAACAGAAAGAGAATCTAGAACGGGGAAAGAGAAAAGGGTATCTCTCCTTCCTTTCTGCGGAAATATAAGTATTCCTTCCACACGGCAATAAAGAAGTACTTCCCAGGAGTGGTGAGCCCCAGCAGTACCTGGAATGACATTGGACATCTGAACCAGTTGCTGCTTCCCAACTTGAGCAGAGCTTCAATGGGCAGGGTAGCTTCACCAAAGGGTGACTTAGGAATGGATGTCATGCACTCGCCCTGGTGCTTAGTGAAGGAGCAATAGATGTCCCAGAGAGTCGTTCTTATGAAGAGTCACCTGCAGTTCCAGTACCCTGGAAAGGGAACTGAGCATAGCGTGGCTGAGATGGATCCTTGGAGGATATGAATCAGTCTGGACCATCACATGAATGAGAGGCAATGGTCAAGTCTCATTCCAAGGACAGACACCAGCGACCACAGATCAAAAGTCAACTTGTTTTCCTAAATGGAGCTGACTGCCATAGCATTTGATTGGAAGGATAATCCCACTAAAACTCTAAAATGTGTCTCTTGCTGCTTTAGGGGAGGCCATGGGAAGAAAAACAGTATGTGGTTTTGTTAACCATGGTCACATTCATGCTTTCTAGGAAATATGAAAAGGAAACACGACTCAGACTTGAGAGCAGAACAAAAAAATCCATCTGTTCACACTCCCCTGGTACAAAGTTCATGACCACTCAAAGGAAACCACGCTATTCCTTTATTAATACAATAAACATGTTGGAGAATGTTTATGCATCTGAGAAAGGGGAAAGGCATTAAGAACATGAGACATTTTTAAGGACAACCTCAGATAGACAAATACCAAGTTATGCAACACTGGGTTCATCCCCAATCTTACAGTCATTCAACAAACTATTCATCTGAGAGTTTTCCATGTATAACAAGAATCTGAGGCACAGGACATTCCCTAAGGAGCAGACACAGTGCTTGCCCTTGAAGAACTTGAAACGTAATGAAACATTCCATTACTAAAACAAGTACGTTTTAGATCACAAAGGTCAAATATAAAATAAATCATGTATATGAAGGTATTTTTCAAGATTGTAATATAAGTATTAGCCAATGTATGCAACCCCGGGTATCCATATTCCTCAGGAACCAAAGTTCCAATATTCTAGTATTCACACTTAACATAATTAATCCCCACTGTCAACTTGACTGGATTTGGAATCACTGAGAGCTGTACCTCTGAGTCTGGCAGTGAGGGTGTTTGCACAGTGGGAACCCCCCTCCCATGTGAGAAAGCTGGGATCCTGAAGTGAATAGGAAGGAGGAAGCAAGCTGCCTCTCATCTCTCTACTCCCTGAAGACACTATCTGGCCAGTGCCTCACACTGCTATGGACAACTTCCTTGTTATAAAGGTCTGGATTCTCTCTCAAATTGTTACCACCTGGGGGTCTTAATCAGGTTTGTTTTTCTCTGCCAGCTAAAGAATTAAAAGGCAGGAGAAATCTAGAACACCACAACAGGGGCAAAGAGAATCAGCAGCTGACAAGGGGTCTTTATTGGGAGAGAGGAGGCACATGCAGCAGATACATGGAGACAAGGATAGCTGATTGGCCCACAACTGTTGTGTATCTGTGTCCCAATCCAGCCTTGAACTTGTTAAGCCAATCCATCAATAGGAGGCCTCCTGGTGGAGGACAAAAAGCCCACAGGGCCTTTTGTCTTAAGTTGCCAGGCTTTTGCCCTCTGGTCAGGGGGGCAAGAAAGAAGCTTTGTTGAGAGTTCACCATCTTTGTTTCCTCATCATCATCCCTCTCCCTATCTGTCTGCCTACCAAGGAAACTGTCTAACTCCTAGTCTCTCACAACCATAAGGCAAAATAAGCCCTTTCTTTCTTGAGCTGCGGCTGTTTGGCATTTGGTCACAGCAACAAGATGATAACTAATGTAAGTTCCCTTCGTTTGGACACAATTCTCAAATGTCATTCAGGCAGGACTGTCTATCTGGAAGAGCCTACAAACCGTAGTTTGTCTGCCTTAAATGCTAAAGAACCTAACTCCTAAGAAAATCACTGACTTGCCCAAAGTCAAATAACAAGTTAAGAGCAAACAGAAGCAAATCCTCCAGAACCTTCCTTCTCTGGACTCTCTTGGAAAAAGTTACACTGAGAAAATACAAACACAACCCAAAACAAATGTCAAGAAAAGCTTCGTATTCAGAAGATATAATTTTTCTTTAAAATATTTTATAAATAAAAATGTATTATAAATAAAAAAGGCAATATCAATTAAGAAAATAAAAATCAGGAGGCTAGAAAGATGGCCCAGCAGTGAGCAACGCTTGCTCTTTCAGAAGATTTGGGTTCAACTCCCAGTACCAACGTGGTAGCTCAAAACTGTAATTTCCGTTTCGGAAGATCTGATGCCGTCTCTGGCCTCAGTACTCACATGGTTCACAGACAGGCAAGCATCCATGCACATAAAAGTAAACTCAATAAAATAATAAAATAAATAAAATTTAAAAGCTGTCATAGATTATCAATAGACAGAGGGAATAACTAAAGTGTGTGTGTGTGTGTGTGTGTGTGTGTGTGTGTTAAGAGAGAGAAAAAGATTTACTAGGAACATACTCATAAACACAATATTTAGATCTAGAAGTACCAGATAAATGCTCGAGTGTGAAGCAGAGACTGCACACTGAGTGTGGAGTTAGCAATCCCACTGGGAGCCATGCAGCAGCTTCTAACAAAAGCAAGTCGCTATTGCCCGAGACCCCATTGCTGCACTTCTGAGTGGAACCCACGTGAATCCTAATCATACAGTCAGGCATGGATATGATGGCTCCATGCAGCACTGTAACAGGGCAAACACTGAGGGCAAAGATTTCTTCAAACTCCAGAAAACAGTCGGAAGTACATGAATCCCAATGTGTGAATATTGTGACAATACTGAAGAACATGGAAACAAATTGCCTGTGTCTTCGTGTATGTACGTGACTAGGTCTGGAACCCATGGCGGGGGGAAGAAGAATAGGGCAAAAATATATGAAACATGGAGTAGGCTCCTTATTTTTGTAGTCATTTGAAAACTCATAACAACACCACATATTATATTCATTGAGTATATATGCATATGGTAGACGTGCGCAAAGGAGTATAGCATGTGTTGAACACAATGTAAATTAAACAAGATGCAAAGAACACCCACCTACTTGAGGACAATAAACTCCTGAATAAAACAGTTGGGACATCTGCTGGGGGTGCATCAGGACTGCAGTGGACATTTGAGTGTCCCCCTAATTGTATTTCTCTCAATTAAAGGTATGACAGATGTTTTACTTATTCCTTCGTGCTATATTTAAATATCTTATTGCCAAATTTAATTGGAAAATGGGATTCTTATGGTTCTTATTGATTCCACTCACATATACTTAAAGAGCCAGTGTGCCCTAGAGATTGTGACTGTAAACAAGATGGCGGTGGTTATGGGGCGGTCTCAGCCCAGAGGCCACTCCTCCTCACTCACTTCCTATCATGACTCAGCAGAGACCAGATGGGAAGAGAAGCTTTGGGAACTGTTGCAGGCTAACGGGGAAGACATGGGATATAGACAGGAGTTGCCTTTTCAGAAGATGGCTTTGCCAGACTCTCAGTAGCTACGCCTGAGCCTTTTTCCCAGACCACTCTCTGGTTCCCGTTTCATAACAGATGATAGGTAGGTGGGTAGACACAGGCAAAGCGATGACAAGCCAAGGCAGGCGAGAATGAGGAAGAATGTGGATAGTGGTGATGGCTGGTTTTGATTGGGCATTAGTGATGCACACTTTTGGGTGTGTCTGTCATGGCGTTGATGAAGATTAGCTGAGGAGGGAAGACCAGCTCTGGATGTGGATGGCATCTTCCATGGTCTATGGTTCTGGATGGAGTGAAAAAAGAGAAAAATGGAGCCAGTTGAACACAAATGTTCATCATTCTCTGCTTCCTAGACTATAGACAAATGAACAAACATCCCCAACCCTGCCAGCACAGCTTCATCATGCTGCTCCCACCCCGTGGCTTTCCTCCCATGATGGAGTATACCCTCAAATCACAAGGAAAGAAAAATCCTTCATCCTTTAGCTTTCTTTTGGTAGGGTATTTGGTCTCGGCATATGAGAAATAGCTAGTACACAGATAGAAAATATGAAAATCTGTAGACAGCTGTTAGGTAGAAAATTGGTAGCTAGAAGAGATTGTAGATAGATAGATAGATAGATAGATAGATAGATAGATAGATAGATAGATAAACAGAAATAATAATAAATAGTTATAATCATGTGATTTTGAAGGTTAGCTGAGAGTTTGGAATATGAGAGAAACTAGAAAGGAGATCCTGGTCTGTTCTGATGATTTTCCATCAGGTCAGCAGTTGTCCCTAAATTCACCTTAAGATATGAATTCTCCCCTCAAGCACGCTCCATGGGGATGCTAGTGTAAAGGAGAGGGGAACAAGAGTGAGGTTGTCTTTCCGACCCTGGGACCTTCTGATTTCAAATCAAACTGTCCTCAGAGGTGAATTATCCCATGAACTATTGATTAAACCTTCTGAACAGCTCGTGATTACAGGCCTACACTAGTTAGTGCTGTTTGCAAGAGCTGACCTTCTAACAAGAGGTTCTCAACCTGTGTGTGGGTCACGACCCCTTTGGGGAGGTTATAGACCCTTCAGATGGTTGCCTAAAACCATCGGAAAACTGATATTTACACTTTGTAACAGTAGTAAAATTACACTTATGAAGTAGCCATGAAAATAATTTTATGGTTGGGTGGGTCACAACATGAGGAACTGGGCTAAAGGGTCACAGTGTTAGGAAGGTTGAGAACCAAAGACAAAGGTACCCAGCACACAGGCTCCTCTGAGTCTAATACAGACTCATTCCTTCCCCTTCCCATTACTGCCCAACTCTCCCTTTTATCTCCTCCTTGAAGCTCTCCATCTGTCCTTCTGCCTCTCTATCCCTCCCGCCAACTCTCCCTCTGCTTGCCCGCTCTATTCTCTCCTGGTACAGAGCAATGTTTATATTTACTCGTGATATTAGAGAATGAAACATGACTATTACCTTTTGGTTTTATCATTTCTTTTTGGTTAATATATTCAAAGTCTTTGCTTTTATTTTGAGATTTCCATGCATTGTCATTAATTATACCTGCCCTGGTGGGCCAGGGCACATCAGAACTTTTTCTTTCCACTATATAGTAATACTGAACTGTTGAGAACCTCGATCCCTAACCCTCTCAACACTATGAGGTCAACCTTTCAATCCCACTCAGGAGTGTGATCGTGCTGTCTGTCTTTCTGTGCCAGACTTACCTCATGGATGTGATATCCTCTATTTCCATCCATATTCTCACAAATTATTGAATAGGATAGTTTTAATGGATAAATGGTATTTCACTGTGCTCATATATACAATGGTGTATCTTATACAATTACCAACTTGTACAGATTAAGAGACATGAGGAGATTTGTAAAGCATCACTTGTGTGGTATTTCCAGAGACGATGAAGTGAAGGAGAAATGCCACCTTGAGTGTGGGCAAAACAATCTACTAGGCTGCAGCACTCGATGGAATAAAAGAGAAAAAGGGGGGAACCCCAGTAATACAGACCCACTACCTGCTCCCTAGCCGCCATGATGTGAGCTGCCCAGCTCTACCCATTCCCCTCCCTCATGATGTGTGCCTTGGTTTGAGCCACATGACTGTGAACTATAACCTTTGAAACCACGAGCCAAAATAAACCTTCTCCTTCTTAGAATTGTTTCTCTGAGGAACTAGCCGTAGGGTCAAAGTTCGACTAACACAGTATACCTCATTTTCCTTGACTACTTGTTCCTTGATGGACTCTGGATAATTCCTACTCCTGATTCTTTCTAGCCCAATAGCCCATTCTGCTCTCTCCAGCCACAGAACCCCTAGGCCTCAGTACCTCACTCTGACCCCTCTATGGCTTTGGCCTCAGACAAGCACTAACATCATCCTCAGGAACCTAGTTCCTCTTTTCATGCCCTTCCCTTCCTTTCTCACACCTGAAGCCAGCACAGCATTCACAGGAAGCCCAGAGCCCACCTTCCAATTGCTCTGTGTTCAGCCTCCAATCCAAAGGCCAGATGAGCCAAGTCCTGCACTCAGCCCACTGTTCAGATTTATACCTGTTGGATTACACCATTCACAATTCCTCCAGGCAGATGTTCTCAGTACAAACGAGTGGGCCACCTTGACCATTGATGTGAGGAAGATGACTCAGCTGAAAGGACTCAGGGACTGTCTGAACCTGTACCACCCATGACTGGAGAATAGCTCTGAAGGCACCACTGAGATGAGAAGACGCTCAAAGTCCTCTCCATTGGTGGAGTAAAGTAAATATGGAAATACCCTGGCACTTAAGACATCCTGACATGGAAAAGAGGTTGGCAGAGGAAGGTATGTCCTCTCCACAATGTTGTTCCCCTTCAGGGCACTGCGGGACTCTAAAATATAAGGTCAAAAAGATTGGTCACAGTCAAATAAACAAAAGATGGGATGGCTGGCTACAACCGTCCTGCCTGCCACCTCCCGCACAGCTTATTGGAAGCAGAACGCAAAGCCCAGGTCTTTACACAGACTTTGAAAAACAATCTGAGTAGTGACAAGAGTTCCTTTCAAATCATTTTTTCCTCATTCAATTCCACCATATTTTTCAAATGTAAAAACAAGCTTTTAGACCCCAGCACATGAATCCTAAAAAACAAAAAGAAAAAAAAGATGGAAATTCACATTTTTCAAGGTTAATAAAAGATGGTCCCCGGAACTAACCTTCCCTCCTAGGAGGCAGCAGACATAGGAAGAAAGCTGATCCTGGGGCCACGTTACTCCCATCTATTTTTCTGTCACCAAAGCCATTGAGCAGAGTCTCCACATGGATGAGGACAATGATGGGAAATAGAAAGTCTACAAGCTCATCGTCCCTGTCTATTGAGTGTCCTTTGCCAATGTGAACCAGCAGTTGGCCTGCTGGGCCATCTCTGGAACAGCGATCACCCACTGTGCGAGCTGACACCCTACCTGCCATGGGGGAATCCTGCCAGCAAACACACAAAGAGCTGTGCCTGACTCGGAGCCTGGGCCACACTGTTACACACCAGCCAGGCATGAGTGCATCCCAACACACTCAAAGCCGGTGTACCTTCATCAGTGGATAAGAACTTCTGATAACGTCTTTGAACTCCAAAACCATCTGCATGCCAACAGAACCAAAGACTTTCGTCAACCCTTGCCCCTGCATCGAGACTTACAGACAGCTGAGTCCTTTACCCAAACTTTCACTTTTTCTTTCTCATCCATTATGTTGTTCCTTATATTGTAGTTTGATTGACAGTCAAGAGTTCCCAAGTTCCGCCAGTCCAGACTTCAACACGCAGGTAGATACTATGGACCAGTATGAGGGGAGGTCTGTTGGTCATTACAATCATGTCTTCAATTGGAACACTGTTCTCTCAGTATCTTTCTGCTTCCTGGCTCAAGATGTCACCTCTCTCACTGGTACTACCGTTTTGTACTGCCTTTACTAGAGGTCCAAGCCATGGGAGCCACTCTGTGCTTGAATTTCCAGAGCTGTAAGCCACAATAAACATCTTCTGCTTCCAAAGCGGCCTATGCGAGACAACCGTTCACAGTAATGTAACGTTCACTAACACACATGCTACGGGTGTGTTACCCCTTTTTCCCAGCTTATAGAACTAATTTTTGCCCCCTGAAATCATGAAGAGTCTTGGAATTTCATGACAGATCTCAAAACCTAAAGGTAAGCAAACGTATGTAGCTAGCACGAGGTCATGAGGATGGCTCAGCAGACAAATTCACTTTGCCACCAAGTCTAACAGCCTGAGTTCTATCCCCAGGACTCACATAGTAAAGGAGGGAACCGACTCCAAGAACTGTCCACCGACCTCCAACATGTACTATGGCACACACATGCCCACAAATATGCATACGTGTACAAATAAATAAATGCAATAGCAAATTTATTCAGAGCATAAAGCCAAACTTAACTAGCCTCAACAAATTCACATTCTTTGGACATTTCACTAATAAATATCTTGAGGGGGAAAAAAAGAGGAGGAAAGTGCCTTGTGCACGATGCAAATTACAATGCCAAGAATATCTCGTAGGGAAGTTTTTTTCAATCCTCCGGGAATGTGTTCCCTAACACATTCCATTGTGGAAGTCTACCCACATGTACTGATTATCAGTATCCCTTATAAACCCACTAGGGTAGATGACAAGAAGCAAGTGGAGTTAAGAGAGAGACCGGGTTATCTGAAGATTAGTGAAAATACGTTTATTAAGCACATTCTCTATTTGAGAATCTTTATCACTTGGTCTTACTGTCCTCTAAAGTAGTCCCAGCTGAAGATCATGTTAGACAGCTCAGGTGAAGGACAGGGAAAGCAAGGGCTGGTACCAGCTGCCTTTCACCAGATGTGGCCTGACTGTCCTAGGTTCCTGCTCCACCAGAATGCAAATCCATCACCTTCCCCAACCCTTGGCCCTGCTTGTGCAACCAGATCACCACCCTAAACTGTTTATTCATGATGTGTTTGGCCATGCATTTTTCTCTTAGGCAAAACCCTCTGTGATTTATGGGAAAGTGAAATCATGTGTTTCTGGTTAGTTTATACTTTAAAGCACCAAAATGTTATTTTGTAAAGCTATTTTAATGTCCAAGGAGTCTTTCAAAGACTTTGTTCCTTGGAATAGAGGTCAAAAGCTTGCATAAGAAAAACAACCCCATAAGCTAAAGGCCTGGTTTAGCTAAGAGCTTAAGCCCCTGGTTTTGAGGTCATTCTGGCCAGCAAAGTCAGCTTCACTTCCTCCAAAGGGATTCCAGGACTCTTTTTGCTATCTTCTGTGGAAGTCTGTCATCACCAGGGGATGGGCTTCAGAGAGCTTACGCTCATTTCATGGCGAGGGCATGGACAATGGATGAGGTGTTCGGCATTCCTAGAAAGCTAACCATGAAAATCATTCTCCAACCAAACGCAGCATCCTTTGGGCATCCCCATACAGTATATGGAAAGATATACTTGAAAACATGCTGCTTTTAAAGTTAAGATCACAGAATGTTTTGCCTTAGGAACATCCTGGGGAGATTTGAATCAAAGGTACAAAGTTTTAGTTATGTAAGTTAACCTTTGTCTTTTTAGTTAGAGTGTTCTGAGGTTCTTATCCAACTGGAAAAAAATAGGTATAGTCATAAGTTACTTGGTGACAGGGCACATGGTGTGTTGGGTGGCTCTGCTGCGGTTGTGAACAACCCAGAACTCACCCAAGATGAGGGTCCAGGTCAGTGACTCCACGTACTGTAGATGAAGCCAAGAGAAGTAGTAAGCAGGCCTTCATGGGTGCTGGTGTCACACAACAAGCAGCAAACTCTTCCTGAGTGGGGCTTGACTCTAAAACAGTGACAGAGACAAAGCACAGCATCTATACATCTGTTACCATTTTCGGGCAGCATACATGTGGGTGATGTCCTTTACGCAGCTGCTAGCACACTAGGCATGCTCGCACCAGCATTGCCACATGCAGGTCTGTAATGTACTGTGCCATGATGTTACAGCACCCACGAGTCCCTAGGCAGTGGGGATTGTCGGCACTCTAACATAGTCACCACCATATATACAGTGGGTCGCTTATTGAATCTCCTTCCAGGGACCATGTAAAGATGAGTTATGTTCCTCAGAGGTACTCCCTGTCTTAGTGGCCCTGGCCTTTCCCCATCTGGTTCCCATATCTACCTTCCTCTGGCCCAACTCCATCAACTCAACCCAGCTCAACCTAGATCAACTCTCCTTGAGTCTACAGCGGGTATCACCATTCAAGAAACCACCCTGAGGGAGGAGAACAAATACCTCCTGACCTTCAATTCAATGCTTCCTCCTTAGCGCCTGCTTCATTTACATTCCGTAAACAAATGATTTTTGCACTGGGCAGCATTTATTTAAACAAAGGAAGATTCATTCAGATATTCAATTTATGTTGTGTTACACATCTGTCCTGTTGTCTCCAAACAACAACTTGAAATAAAACTGCTATTGCGATATTCACTATAGATGGAAGTCGTCATAAAGCTGTTTTGCTTTCAGTCGGTAAATGTGTCATAAACCAAGCAGGTTATATCATATACTCCGAGCATTTCTGTCTCCAAAAGTATTAAATACTATATGTGCACAATATGTGTGGGCATATATATGTATGCATGTGGATCGGAGAATGACTACAGAGGAAGGTGACACCAAAATTCATCTGTGCAAAGGCAAGGAAAGTGATGTTGCCTTGAAGGAGACAGGAGACAAGAGGAACAAGGGATATCCTCATCCAAACACCTTCTTGAAAGTCCCTAGGTGATAAGGAAAAGCTAGAAGCTGGTTCTCTAAGACTCTAGTGGAACTCACTAATGAAAGCACATTTAGAATTCTGCAATACCAAATGTGGCCAGCACTACCCTCAAGGCACCTAGTAATTCTATCTTTCCCTAAGAACAAGCATCTCTACTCCCCGTGGTAATGATGTCAGGTGGACAGAGCTGAAAGAGGTCTCCTCCAGAGCTACAGGTCCCCACAATGAAAAGACACAAATGAAAAGACCCTCAAATATAATTGCCCTGAAGATACAAAAGACGTTTCCTTTCACATCATACTAGTAAATATGACAACAAAATTAATTTGAGCCTTCAGTCAATTTTTGCGCTGATGGGTAGGCAAGATGCCTGAATGGTGAGGGTCCTGTGGACAGTTTCCAATAGCCAAACAGCTTCTCATTTCCATCAGTTTGTTTAATTGTTCTGCACAGTAGACATTATTTACCACATTTTAGTTAGGAACACTAAGGAGCTGGGTCCTTAATTCCTTTCTTCATAGTCACAGGTAGAGGTGGGGCTGAGACTTAGAAAAGACCACTCACAAACTCCCTCAGGCTCCCAGGAGATAGTCTATTTACTAAGGGCAGAAGCCAGGTTGAGGCTCATTCTGCTTCCTAGAAACTGGGAGCACATCAGGAAGAAGTGCAGGAAGGAAGATGTGAGAGTCCCTATTGGTCTTACTGCTTCCCACACTCTGGGCAGGGATTAGCAAAGGGTCAATCGGCCCCACATTTACAAAGGAAATGCACACAAAAGAGAGACCACTCCATTGACACAGGGAGATGGCCCAATAAGTTGAGACCTTGACAGGACCGTGTGTGCAGCAGGTCAGACGCTACCTAGGTGGGGGAAGAAGGCAAGTGTAAACGGTGAACACCTAGCATTCCTGGAAGATGCCAAGAGCTGCTCTCAATCTACTGAGGAAAGCATATACCACTGAAACCAAAAGCAGTTTCTTGAAATAAAACCCCTAATTTTCATTAATTATCTTTTTAAGCAAAACTGTTATGCAATCAATTCCCTTTATTATTCAGTGGGACTGGCGATGAGTCTCGGTTCTCCTGTACAGAGAGATTGTTGGCTTGGCTAAAGTTTGGGGCACTCAAGCCATATTTGTGTATTGCAGAGCGGCAGGCCAGACCCTAAGAGCCAAGCTTTATGCAGGAAGCCCTCCCCATCCACTCTTCCATCTCACCGTCCTTTGGTACAAAAGAACCTTCAAACTCTTCCCCTGCTAGTGTAAAAAGGTCCTCACTGAGTCAACTCTGAGTCACATCCCTGAAGAACATGAAACGGTCACCTCCTGAGACTGCGCATCCGATGGGCTATCACGTTCACTCTCTTACAAAGTCTCTAAGGCTCGTGTTTCGTTAAAATGTCTTCATTTTATAAGACAGACATCTGGAGAAAGTTTTCAAACTGTCACTCTGCAAACATCATTTCATTAAATGAACCACCCTAGGCTGTAAGCAGATACAGAGAAGAACAGCAATGATGGCAACTATGGTTGTTCATGCCTATATCCCAGTCCTGAAGACACTCAGGCAGGAGGATTGCTTTGAGTATCCAACTGAAGCTATAAAGTGAGATCTATGTGAACCTGCACACAACACACACACACACACACACACACTAGAACCTCAGCCAAGCCAACCCTCTGTCTGGATAGGAAGTCCCCTTCTTCACGTCCCCAAATGTACGATCCGCTATTTTATAGTCACCCACACAGGGTAAAGAAAGTATAAGGAGAACATTAAAAATCAGCTCTTTGCCTGTGGCAAGTACTCTGAGAACTGAACAAGTGCAGAGCCAAGGACAAAGGGAGCTGGCCAATGGGAGGAGCCATCTGGGGCCACTTAGATGGCACCCACATTGCTGAAGAGACTAAATGATGACTTGTCGTGATCCGCACAGTGAACACTAATGGACAGCACTTGTCTGCTACATCATCAGAGTGCATTTGATGGGGTGTCTGAACATTTGAAATGTGATGTACCTGGATTTTCCAGAAAAAAAAGAGGCAAATAGTAGTTAGAGATAAAAAGATATGTGGGTCATGGGTTGGTCAGTAGACCAGATTGTCATCTGCCATTCAATAAATGGGTACAGAGTTAGTTTTAAAAGTCAATTCACGGGATTAAACTGTAGATACAGGAAAAGGGTTAGTTAAGGAATTATCTCTGCAATTAAAATTGTGGGTGGACAGATAGATGGATGGATGGACAGACAGAAGGAAAGATAAGGTATATCAGGTATGGTGGAATATCTGTCATCTTCACACTCAGGAAGTAAGGCAGGACGTCTTAGAGTTTGAGGCCAACCTGGGCTACACAGCAAAGTCCTAACCCCCCTCAGTCTCTCTCGTCTTCTCTCTTTCCTCTCTCCCTTCTTCCCTTCCTCCTTCTCCCCTTTCCCCCTTTCTCATAGATGCACACGCACAGTGGGGGAGCAGAAATTTAGTTTAGAATCAGTTCACATGATTGTCAGGTCTCAGGGGCAGCTAGTCTGAAAGCCACAGGGCAACCATCAGGCTGGAATTCCAGGCTAGAGTTGATGCTGTAGGTTTGAGACCAAATCCCATCTTCATTCAGCATCACCGAGTCTTTCTCTTAACACTTACAACTGATTAGATGAGGCCAGCCACATTATCAAGGTCATATACTTTAAAGTTCACTGATTACAGCTGTCAATCAAGTAACAATGTACTATCATCTAACCAAGTACCTTGGCATCTCAATCCAATCAATATTACACATAAATTTAAGCATCACATGTGGCAAAGCCATCTTCTTTAAAAAGGAGAGAGTGACCTGGAATGATTCCTACATCCCAAGCTATACCTGGGACAAGTCAAGTAAAGAATGGGAGAGAGAGGAGATGTGATGATGTATGGACTTTCTTCAGAAGAAAGCATAGGCTGACCATGGTGGCACATGCCCATAATCAAGACAGGCAGGAAGTTGAGATAGAAAGGTCTGAAGTTCAAGATTAGCCTGGGCCGCATAGCAAGACTTTATCAAAAGGAAGGAATGGGGGAGGAGGGAAGAAGGGGTAGGGAGGAAAGATGGGGGAAGGAGGGAGAAAGAGAAAAAGGGAAGGAGGGAGAGAGGAGGGGGGGAGAAGAGGGAGGGAGGAAGAGGGAAGAAGGGAGAGGGAGGAAGGGGGAAGGAAGAGAAAGGAAGGGGGAAGAAGGAAGAAAGGAGTGAGAGAGGTAGGTAGGTAGGGAGGGAGGGAGGGAGAGAAGGAGAGAAAATAGGAATTTGATGTTGGAAATCATTTTCTTGAGTCTCAGGGTGGCTAAGGCATTTCCCTGGCATTTAACAGATATTCATTTCAAATGACCATGAAAAGTATTGTCCAAGCACAGAGCTGCCTCTTTCTCTTTAGTCAAAAAGCTGACCTTTGACCAAGCAATTACATCATGGCCTTTACATTTTCCTTGGCAGTATTTTGACCTCCAACTTCTAAATCCCCTTAAATTTCAACACAGGCATCAAAGCCAAGGGCCCGTGAAGTGCTGTTTTGTGCAGGAGTCTGGGCTGAGCAGTACCATCCCTGGGAGAACGGGTGGGCGGTGCAGAGAGCTGTACACACATGCGGATGCATTGATGCCTTAAAAAAAAGTGTGAACATTTTCATTCAGTTTAGGCAAACTTAAATAGAAGCTACGGAAATATATATGCATTATTCCTAAAAAGAATAGCTGCAGTACAGCGAGAATGCCTTATTATCCCAAATTAGCTGCGAAAATCCCTTCAGAGACTTGACAGGAGGTTTAAAAAAAAAAAACCGATTTCTCAAGGCATTGCAGAAAAGAAAATCCAAGATAAGAATAGTCATACAATACAAGTCTTGTTTCATAACACATTCACACAGCCTTTCAATACCTGGCAATTACCACACAGAAAAAGGATGGAACTGTTCTGCTGGGAGGAAGATGAAGAACTGGAGAGAATTCATGCAAACATTTAAAAGTGCTCTTAAAAGAATGCTAGTTAAGATCTCTCAGGAGATTCCTTGGGAACCTTGGGCCACTCTGGCCAGGGAAGCAGGTACCCTGACTGCAGATCTCTCTCTCTCTCTCTCTCTCTCTCTCTCTCTCTCTCTCTCTCTCTCTCTCTCTCTCTCTCTCTCTCTCCCACCCCAGTCTCACTCCCCCCACCTCTACAGCAGACTACCTGCTGTGCCTGGCCTCCATGTAGATCTTCTCCACCTTTCTTCCTCCCTCATCCTGTTATCCCAGTCCCCAACTCTAGCAGGCATTCCCTAGGAACAAGCCTACCAAGGGAGTAAGTAGGCCAGCTAAGCAGGTAGGCAAGCCTCAGCTCTTCACTCTCCCTACTCTCCTGGTATCCAGCCCCCAGCTCTGTAGAAGACAATCTATTAGGGTCTCACTCACTGCTGCCCCCATTCCCAGGAGACTAAACAGATCCTAGCGTGACAACCCTGCTTTCCTTCCTCCTGCAGGTTCCTCAGCCCCTGCTTCTAGCCCATCCCCACATTTTACTGGGAACCCCAAGGGGCCACACCTAGCAGAATCCCAGAAGAATTCCCTATCAAGCAACACACAGCCACTGTACCCTCCTAAGAACCAGAAGGGGTAGCAGAAACCAAGGAACAAAACGCCCACCCAATAAAGGAAAGACCAGATATCAGCACCTAGAATTACAATCTTCCCAAACCCAGATACTTACATGCCAGCATAAAACACAATCAATAATAGCATAATACAAGTTTATTAGAGCCCAGAAACCCTACCACAGTAGGCACTGAGAACTGCAACACAGCTGAAGAACAAGACAGTGACCTTAAAATGAGCAGAATCCTTAAAGAAATTTATGAAAATGCAAGCAAGCAGTGGAAGGAAATGGATAAAACAGTTCAAGACCTGACAGTGGAAACAGAATCAATAAAGAAAACCAAAGCTGAAAGCAGCATGGAAATAAAAAAATGTAGGAACTTAAACAGGAATCTCAGAGGCAAGCCTCATCCAAAGAATACAAGAGATGGAAGACAGCATCTTGGACACTGAAGACGAAATAGAAGAAATGGATACCTCAGTCAAAGAAAATGTTAAATCTAGAAATCCAGAGACAAAACATCCAGGGTATCTGGAACACCATGAAAAGACAAAAATCTAGGGATAATAGGAATATAGGAAGGAGATGAAGCATAGGTACAAGGAGCAGAAAATATTTTCAACAATATCATAGATGAACATTTCCCTAACCTAGGGAAGGAGAAATACTTCTCAAAGTACAAGAAGCACACAGAACACGAAATAGACTGGACTAGGAAAGAAATTTCCGTTGGCACTAATTATCGAAACAGAAAACATACAGGATAAAGAAAGAATATTGAAACCTACAAAAAGAGATGAACACACACACACACACACAAACAAAACAATCCTGAATAATAAAAGAACTGCTATAGGTATTGCAATCCTTAACTCCAAATTATACTACAGAGCTATAGTAATAGAAACAGTATGGTCTTGGCACAAACTGACATGTTGATCAATGGGATCAAATTGAAGACCCTAGCTTTGCGCAGTGGCAGTATTGTAGCCAATGAGGTTTATCCGAGGCGTGATAATTGCTAATTGAAAACTTTTCTCAAATTGAAGACCCAGACATTAAACCCACACACCTATAGGAACCTCCAAAAACCCAGGTTATTGCCAAGACTACATAGTTTGCCCTCTGAAAACTCACAGCAAGAGCCCCACTGCTAGAGACAACATCTGTACAACTTGTTGAATATGGAGATATCGAGTTGGTGCCTACATAGAACCTTCACCCCTACATTCTAGTGTCTTTGGTACAGGAAGGTACTCTTCATACTGTCAAAGGAGAAACATAAACACCAAGCCAGGCCACAAAACCTTGGATCAACAATGGTGTCCTGCCTGCAAGATATGCTAAGGCAATGGTGGCACAAATCTTGTGGGTATAATCAACCGATTTTCACTTAAGGTCCAAGCTGGGAGAAGCTAGATGAGAAACTGACACTAGATGAACAAGAACCTGACACTAGCTAACCTGACCCAGGGTTAAAACAAACACTAGTCTTCTTTAAAAAATAAGTCAAGGAGCAATAAAATGACTCTTAATAATGTTCCTCTATACTCACAGATCATTGCCTTGATCAGCCATCATGAGAGAAACTTCCTCCTGCAGCAGATGGGAACAAATAGAGACCCCAAATCAGTCATTAGACACAGAGAGAGAGAGAGACAGAGAGAGAGAGAGAGAGAGAGAGAGAGACAGAGACAGAGACAGAGACAGAGACAGAGACAGAGACAGAGAGACACAGGGACAGAGACAGACCTTGGAATAGTCAGCTCTACATGACATGTCTCTATCAAATTCTTCCCCTCAGGGCTCAGGGAACCCTGCAAAAGAGGCAGTGGGAAGAGAGTTCTCTTTTGGGATTCCTGAGTGTGCAAACAGGTGGGTCTCTGCATCTATTATCTACGTCATATGCCTTTCCTTGGGCTCTTTTTCTTCTGTTTTTTGGGATGTTGTTGTTGTTGTTGTTGTTGTTGTTGTTGTTGTTGTTGTTGTTGTTTGGGGTTTTTTGATTGATTGATTGATTGATTGATTTTGTTTTGTCCTATTCTGATTTATTGGTTTTTATTGTATTTTTATATTGTATTATAAATTATATCATTACCTCCTTATAAACCTTTTTGTGCTTTAATGAGAGACAGAAATGAGGGCTGGATACAGATGGGAGGAGAGTTGGGAAGGAACTGGGAGGAGTATAGGGAAGGGAAACTGTAATTGGAATAGATTATGTGTGGGACAAAAAGCTATGTTCAGTAAAGGGGGAGGGAGATCTCTTAGGAACCCCACACAAGCTGAAGGTTGACATAGTGCGATGTCAACAGGATGTGATTTAGTTTAGACTGGACTCAATATCACGTCTTCTTTTAGAGGATGTCTTTGTTGGTGGTGTCTCAGTGGACATACTTTAAATGACTCAAACTGTCTTTGGACACAAGGCAAAGAATGTTGCTGCCTGGGACAGTGAAATGAATGGCGAATAATTTGGGTCTTCATATATCCTTAAATGTAGAGAACAATCACGTGTCTGTTTGTTCTCTGGGCTGTTTGGCACTCTCATGGAGTCTTCCACCTTGCTTGGAAATTATTTAAGAAAGGAAACAGCACCTACAGCATCATAAAGCCAAGCCATACTTAGGAACAGTTCAGACGGCTTCAGAAGAGCCAACTTAGTCCACTTTGAAACCACGGGGTCCTGTGCTTGAGATGACACTGAGACAGCCTGAGAGATGAACTGAAAGGAAGCTCAGTTATCAACTGATCACATCAGGCTTATAGCCTACTGCAGGAGGCCAAACTGCTCGAGAACAACAATGAATCAGAGAAAGCATCAACTAGGAACTAGGGAGAGTGGTTCACACTGAGATAGGAACCAGGTAAAATTTTCATGGAAAACCTGAGACAGAAAACTAACACTGACTGATTTCCTCTTAGCCAAAACCCTCTGGGTGGTACTTATAGTAGGGCTTACATGGTGTTCAGTAGGTAAAAAGAACAAAGCAAAAGTGTGCATTCAGAGACAGAAAACGGCAAGCAAGGTGGGTGGGAGAAGTGTGGGCTCTCACAGCAGACAGATGCAAATGGTGGCTCCAACTCCTGCAGTGACAATCCTCTGCTTCTTTGTAAGAGAATTCTCTTCCTTGTAAGAGAGAGGTGAGAGCAGCTCTATCAAATGGTGATGCCAGTGAGGTTTTTGTAGACTGCCTGACAATAAATTAGTTCTCTACATGTTTTTGATTTTTAGAAAATCAATAAATGATATACAGATGCTGTCCTGCTAGCTAATGGATAGTTTATTAATTCACTAAGACTCCTCTAGCTTCTTTTCTTTTTCTTCAGCATTCAGTGGACCCATGCATTTTCCTCCCTCAATATTTAGATAGAACACCCACAAATCTAGTCACAGTGCACGTTTCCAAATCTCACAGAGCTATTTCTGACCTAGCCCCACCGAGGCAAGTGAACTACTAATGTGTACATTAAATCCTATGAGTCTCTGGGGATCATCACTACTCTCTACAGGGCAAATTGAAGAAGAAGAGAAGGCTACAGGCACAGCAAGAGGTTTTGCTTTTCATGGAAGCATTGGGGGCAATAAAGGCTTTTCCTGCAAGTCCTATGCTCGGGTGTGGTCTCTCCTTATGAATAGAGCAGGCTGGGCTGATTATACAAACAGTAGACAAGACCCCTGGACTTTTCAGCTCCAGTCAAACGCTCATACTTCAATACCTAACCAGGAAAATCTCCCAAAACAAGCCAATAATCCAGAACTTCACCCCTACACACCCGGGCACTGCAGAAGGAAAAACAGTCTAACTGCTAGGAGTCCTTAGACAAAAACAGTTCTGTCTTATCCTAAGACAGATGCCTCCAATCCTAAATTCATTCAGATACAAAGGGCTCATCACAATGGTTCTAATGCATTGCCTTTCTGAGACTCAACAACAAACAAGCCTCCATTGAGGGGGGGGGCAGGCAAGCCAGGACAAATAAATGGAAAAGATTAAGGGGAATTTAAAACTAAACTTTTTTTTTTTGTCGGTACTGAGTATTGAACCCAGGCCCCCTTGCATGCTAGGCAAGTGTCTCAGTCAAGACTGAGGCTACTGTTGTGATGCAACACCATGAGCAAAGCAACTTGGGGAGGTGGAAAGGGTTTATTTGGCTTACGCTTTCCATGTCACTGTTCATCATCAAAGGAAGTCAGGACAGAACTCACAGGGTAGGAACCTGGAGGTGGGAGCTGATGCAGAGACCATGGAGGAGTACTGCCTACTGGCTCACTTCCCATGGCTTGCTCAGCCTGCTTTCTTAGAGACCCTGGGACCCACCCACAATAGGGTGGGCTCCCTAGAGGCCCCCATCAATCACTAATTAAGGAAACTTCCTACAGACTTATTCACAGTCCCGTCTTAGGGAGGCATTTTCTCAGTTGAGGCTTCGTCTTTTCCGGTGACTAGCTGTGTCAAGTTGACATGAAGTGTAGCAAATGTGCTTCCTGAGCTGTGTCTCCAACCCCATAAATAATTTAAATGTCCCAAATTATAACACTCACCAGACTGCTAACTACATCCACAATGTCAGAGCAGAATGATGTGGATGAAAAGAAATCCAAGACAAGGAGGAAATTTTAGAGGTTAAAACATATGACAAATTAATACAAGATTTAGGAGACAGAGACAGAGCAGAGACTAAAGGAACGGCTGACCAGTAACCAGCCCATTCTGAGACCCATCCCATGCACCATCCCTTACACCATTGATGATGCTATGTTGTACTTGCAGACAGGAGCCTAGCATAGCAGGCCTCTGAAAGGCCCCACCCAGCAGCTGACTGAGACAGATGCAGATGCCCACAGACAAACACTGGATGGAGGTTGGGGACACCTGAAAGAGTTAGGGGAAGGTATTGAAGGCCCTCAAGGAGATGGCAACCCCAACAGTGTCAACTAACCTGAACCCCTGGGAGCTCCCAGAGGCTGAGCAGCCAACCAAAGAGCATACGCAGGCTTGTCTGAGTCCCTGACACATATTTAGAAGAGGGCTGCCATGCCTGGCCTCGGTGCCTCAAAGTGAGAGGATGTGTTAATCCTGTAGAGACTTGATGCCCCAGGGTTGGGAGATAAAGAGGGGCTGCTTTCTCAGAGAGAAGGGAAGGGGTGGGAGAGGAATTCTATGAGGGAGGACCAGGGGGACAGAATTTGGCATGTAAATAAATAAATAAACAAATAAACAAATAAAAAATTTTAAATCATGACAAATTAATGTAAGGTTTGAGAGACTAATTAGGCAAACTACCCATGATTGTTGCTTTTAATATCAGTTTGCCACAAATTAGAATCACCTGAATAGGGAACCTCACCTTGGGAATGTCTTGGTTGTCTTGATTGATGTGGAAGACCTACTCCATATGTGGGCTGCCCCTTCAGGTAGCAGCACACATTATAAGCATATGTATGGCAAAGGGAAGATTACATGCCTTTTACTCACTCGCCCTTCTGTCTTGCTGCTGTGCTCTGGTTTACTGATGATGCTGCTGATAGAGATTCCTTTGCTGCTGAGACACCAAGCCTCAAGAACCAAGCAAGCCAGTAAGCAATGCTCCTTCACTGTCTCTACTTATGTTCCTGCCTCCGGGTTCCTTCCTTGAGTTCCTGCCTTGGCTCACCCCAGTGATGAACTATGCCTATATGTCAATTAAATCCCTTCCTCCCCACGTTGCTATTGGTCAGTGTTTTATGAAAACAACAGAGAAACAAGTTGGGACACCATCTACATCTGAGATCTAAAAGGCAATTATAAGGCTGACATAACAGGCACAGAGAGTCAGCCACAAGGGTCAAGAGCCTGTTCGTTGGGTCAGGGCAGACAGAAAGCAGAGAAGAAACTGGAACAATACACTTAAGAACAAGATTCCAGAGATTAAATGTTGCTCTCTCCAGATATAGTGTGCCATCATGTAGCTACTGTAAGCAAAGAACCATGCACATGTGCACCACACGCAGCTTCACTACAGTGGCGCCTAGAATGTCATGGATGAAGAACAAACTCTGCCTTCATGGAGACGATAGCACCATGTAAAATTGCCTTCTTCAGACCAGTGAGACCAGAGACAGGGATGAAGGCCCTGAGGCCCTAAGATAACCCTACTTTCAACTCAGAATCCTATTCTCATCCTCCAACCAAAATGAAGCAGGTAAAATACAGACTTCTTCAGAAATGGAAGGCCTAGAGCCAGGTCTGGTGATCTTTTTCATCATTCTGTCTACTCTGGAGGCTGAGTCAAAAGGATTGCTTTAAGACATGAGTTCAAAACCAGAGTAGAAAGCTTGGGAGAAAAACAGTTCATGGGGGGGGAAGACCCCTAATTTCTGCCTCCCTGTTCGCACACACTGTATTGGGGTGCTACATGAGGAGGGCCTAGATGTAGAGAAGATAAAGAGGGACACAGAGAAGCAAGGGGGTAGCAAGACTTGCTCAAGGAAGCAATGAAGAAAAGTCCAACGACTTTAAATTAGTAGCTGAATGCACAGACAGAGCAAAGTTGATAAAAATGAGAATGTTATAAAGATGAAAACAAGATAAAAGCAAGACAAGAAAAAGAGCAACTGGAAAGTCCAGGGAAGGGCTGGAGATGTGGCTCAGTGGAAGCATGTTTGCCCAGTATCCAAAGATCGGAATCCAACCCTGTGAAAGAAGAAGGAAGAAAGAAAGAGGTGGGAAGAGGGAGAGGAAAGTATGGAGAGGAGAGGGGAAAAGGGAGAGGAAAAGGAGATAGAGGAAAGGAGGGAAGGGAGGAAGAGGGAGGGAGAGAAGGACAGAGAGGAGGGGAGATGGAGGGAAGAAAAGTGGAGAGAAAAGAAAGAATAAGGACAGGGAAGAAATGAAGGGAGGGAAGAAAGAATAAGAGAAAGGAGAGGGGGAAAAGAGAAAGAATGGAGAGATGGAAGGATGGCAGGAAGGAGGGAGATATCAAGAAGGGAAGGAGAACGGTACAGGAAGAACAGGGATAACAAGGATGGGCATATGCCTTGGGTTCTATGCCATTAGTAGCACTGACATAGCTAGAGGGCTGATACCACCATGTCCTAGGTTCTTCTGAGACACTGAACCTATAGAAAGCATGCAGATGTAACACTTAGGGTTATGGAGAAAAACGAAGGTGGAAGTCATTCTCTTGGAGTTTTGCTTTGCTGGCTTGCACTGGATCTGCTTTGGCTCGCTTTGAGGGACAAGGTCTTACTCTCTAACCTAGAACTCATTACATATCCCAGGTTGGCCTCAAGCTCGCAATCCTCCTGCCTCAGTCGTGATGCTAGAATTAGAGGTGTGCAAAACATGCCAAGCTCTAGTGCTATTCAGGTTCATGATGGAACAGATGAGAAGGGCACCAAAGAGGAAGGGAAGAAAGCTCACTGCTGGGTAAGCCACGGGACAAACAGGGCTGCCCTCAGGATCCACACTCTCTGCGACTGCTGAGGGCAAGGCGACTTCTTGGTCTCTTGTCTCCTTCTTGAAATTCACAAAATTTTTTTGAATCCTATGTTTTCTTTTCCCTGGGTCCTGGTCCTGCAGTATTGAGCGGCTCAGACACTATGACAAGAAAGTTAAGGCTGCCTTATAATGGTTAGAGCTCCTAAAGAATCCGGTAGTGAGGGGCTCAAAATGTTCGGGGACCATATCAAGTCAGAAGCCACCCTTCTCAGTCCCATCACAGTGGAGGAATAACAAGTGGACGCGAGAGATAGAAGAAGAACCAGCTACGACAAAGAAAAGCACTTGCCGTCCCTGAAAAAAAGCCTAGGGACGGGGAGGGATGTGGCCATGAATTCTGCCTCTTATCACGACTCCCAAAGTGCTTTGTTTTATTTCTTTAACCTTGCTTAAAAGGTTCCTTTCAGGTTTTATTTTTTAAAAATTAACATTTAAAGGATAATAAAAAAACCCATAATACAGCAAATCTATATGCTGGAAATATTTCATAAATTAATCCTATAAATCACCTAATTGAACACATAAACTTTTAAATTTAATAGAAACATTATATGATTGATAAATTAAAACAGAAGGTGACAAGCCCAGAGCATGAATGACATCGTTTCTGCCCTTGGGACGTCTCTTTTTATGTAAATCATGTCTCCTCCAAGGTCAAAGCTAAATGGAAAGAGGCGATTACCAAAGCCGAGCGCCCGCAGTGCTCAGATTTGCTCCAAGAGGATATTTGTCCAGCCTTTTACTATAACATTCTCTTTGAAACCTAGGCAGACATGGAAACACCCATGGCTTTTCAGCACTGCATCCCCATTTTGATCAAGGGCTGGAGAAGCAGCCTCACCCTTGACAACTGAGGAGAGCTGCTTACTAGTCAAAGTCAAAGTGGGGGCGAGGGATGTCTTGGAAATCAGAGGAGAGTCCGAACAGTCGTCTTCTCCCCAGACCCTCCCACTCTCTCACAGGAGCACTGAGGAATCCATTTTCAGCAAAGCTGGTTGAATCGTCATCAGCAAGCTTGGGACAGCTGCCAGTTTGGTGGTGATGCAGTATGTGAGAGCAAAGGTTTAGAAGCTAGGTCTGCAGATGCACATCGCCTGTGCACCGCATGCAGTCATCACGGACCACCATGGACACCATACATCACCCTGTCCTGGACACTTGCACCTTAGAGGAAAGAGCCACTAGGCAATACCTGCCCACTTCTGCAAGACAAAAATAACCACAGGGTTTAACCGAGTCTTAGAGACTCTACAAACTCCACCAAATATCCCACTCCTGCAAATGTTACAAAGAAAATTCTAACACTGAGGACCACAGGCTGCTAATAGTATAAGTCGAAGTTTATTATTTTGAAGATCTTGGGTGCCATGTCTTCACAACCCGATGGTCAACGGAATTAAGTTCCCCTTCGTGAAAAAAATCGTCATTGCAGAGTGTTAGGTAAACTTCCAGACCTGTTTTAATGTAGCAGATCTCCAGCACAAACAGCGACCGAAGGTCATCTCTGAGGCCATTCTTAACAAGCCCAGGGCAGCGAAGAAAGCAACTACTGTGCATTCTCATGACCTGGGAAGGGAGGAAGACCCTCATCTGTCCTTGGGGCGAAGGAGCTAAATTTGAGGGGATAAATTTGAGAAAGACGGAACCTGTTAGTGAGAGGTTCCCTGGTGAAGCCAATCCTGTCACAACTAACGGAGAGTGATACGGAGAACAGATGGACCATACTCTACGAGCTAAGCCCCCTGAGGATCACACACAGCCTAACTATGGTACAGAGCACAGTGATAAACTGGTGGCCTTGTGGTAGGAAGGCGGGCACCTTCCTATGTAAGAGTCCAAAGAAGGAGAACACAAGACCACCAAAGCAACAGCACTGACAAGTCCCAGACACAGAGATGGATGAGAGGGTTTAGGTGTGTGTGTATCCCAAAGGGTATCCTCATTGGGAGGTACTATGGTTCTTTAAGATGTGGAGCCCAATGGGAGGCTTTTAGGTCATTGGGGGTGTGGCCTTAAGAGAATTGTGGAGCCCCAGTCTTTCGTCTTCTTGTGTTATTTTTCTCTTCCTCCCCCCCCCCATTCTCTTCACCCTGCTGTCTTTCTCCTTTCCTCCCTCCCTGTTTCCTGGCCTGAGAAGCAAGCTCTGCCTGATGGAGAACAGACCAACAGGGCCATCTATTGTTGAACCGGAGCCCCCGGAAGAACAAGCTAAATATCTTCGCATATTGCTTGCGGTAGAAATGGTAACGGAAAGCTGGCTGACACAAAGTGACGGGACATAGGGAAGGGATGTGGCCAGTCAGCAAAGGCATCCGTTCACAGGGCCATTGCAGCTGGAAGGCTCTAGAAGGAGAGCACAAGACAACGGAGAACGTGAGAAATGGACGGAAATGGGAAACTGGTTTGTTCCATCCCTCCACCCCAAACTACAGCAATATTAGCCGCTGCTTTTTGGGTTTTTTTTTTTTAACTTTTCATTTTTAAATAATTATGTAAGAGTTGTAAGAATAGTACAAAGAATTATCATACTCCTCTCTTCAGATTCATACTTTAACACTTCGCTACATTTGCTTCAACGTTTTCCTTCTACATAGAACGTTGTATACATTTTATGTATTTGTGCTATATTTATACGATGTATGGCATTCTAATTTTTTTTCTGAATCTTTTGAGAGTCAGCTGCCTCTCCACCCTAAAATCCTTCAGAATATTTTTTCCAATGACAAGAATTTGAAGGAGAAAATTATGTCATTTGCAGGAAAGTTGTATAACTGCAAAATATCATACTAAGCAAATTAAGCCAGACTCAGAAGGACAAATATTGGGCGTTTTCTTTCATTTGTGGCTCTTCAATTTTATATAGAACATAAGATATCACACGCATATGTATATATGTATAACAGAAAGAAACTGTGTGGGAGACAAAGAAACGGTCAATGAAATAGGGAGAAAGGAGTTGCTAAGGTAGGAGTCCAAAGTACATTATATACCTGTATAAGAATGTCCTTGTGAAAACAGGCACTACAAACATTAAATACACACTATTAAAAGCAAAGTCAAACCAACGAAACAGAACATTATCGTGATCAATTAAAAAGTCAGAGAAATTGGCTCTTATTCAATAGTTATTTCTCCACAGTCCATAGTCAGAGCTCACGATTTGTCTTATTTGTCTTAATCATGTCCTACGTATCCTCCTTACCTCTGTCTCAGCGTTTAACCCAGATCACACATTGCCTCTAGCTGACACGTCTCTTTGATCTCCTCTAATATGGAACAAGGCCTCTACTTTTTCTGGTCACATGTGCCCTTGACACTTTAAAAGAATTCAAGCCAGATGCCTCTCAGTTTGAACTAGATTGGATGTATCCATTTCTGGGGATGGGGGGAGCTGGGAGGGGCGATGCTGAAGAAATGTTTCTGTCTCATTTCCCTAAGGCTCCACCTCCTCCCTGTGGTGCTACCCTTAGCAAATGAGCCTTCGGGAACCGTTCAAGAGTCAAACTACAAAAGGCAGAGTATTGAGAAATTGAGATCTATAGCCAGTGTGCTGGGGGAAAGAAGGGAACACGCAGATTCACCGGACGGTTCTTTTTAGAGTTTTCTTTGGAGCTTGTAATTGGCTGTAGGATATTTAGTAAATCCAAAGACAATGTTTTCCAGTTCCTCTCTCTCTTACTTTCAAATAAATCTCATCGTGCAGGTGTGGCTGAACTTGTGCCAGCTGCCATCCTCCTAAAATTCTAGGTGTTGTCCAAAATGGAACTATTTCAAGCTCGGACATAGTTGGACAGTTTTTGAACCACTGCACTATGTAGACTGGATCAAATGGGCCCTCCCCGTGAGACGTTCGCCTTACTGGAGGACAAGGACATTGTCATCGGTCAGGGGCAGCTGCACCTGCCTTCCCAGAAGAACTGAGTAATCCTGGTGACCAGCTCACAGCTGTGCAGCGCAGTACGGGGAAGCACCTGCCCCAATGGCCGAAGCTCTGCTATCCACATAAACATCCCGAGGTCTCCACAGATGCCTTCCGAGTTACTCACAGACACTCTGCAAGCCTTCCAACATCAACGTTCACATGCACCTGCAGCTAGCCCAGGCTGTCATCAGCTGGACTGCCACTCCATCAGCCGCCATGCTTAACAACATGCTCTTTAAGCATCCTGCAGGAGAAATAATTTGGGGAGAATTGGCGAAACGCGTGAAATTCCATGTGAGGGCTGCACTGCCACCTGCCGAGGTTGAGGTAGGAAGGGGATGACGGGCCTCGGCAGCAAGGTGGTTTGAGAAGAAAGATGTGCGCTCTGTAATGGAAGGGTTTATTGTTTTAATTCCAAAAGTTATCTTTCAAAAATTACATCCCATGCCACTTTAGTGTTAAAAGGTCTTCTCCTGTGCAGAGTGGTGGTGGTACATGCTGGGTTTTTCTGTTCTTGTTCGTTCGTTCGTTCGTTTGTTTGTTTGTTTGTTTGTTTGTTTGTTTTTCTCAAGACAGGGTTTCTCTGTGAAGTTCTGAATGCCCTGGTAGTTCCTTTGTAGTCCAGACTGGCCTTGAACTCACAAAGATCCCCCTGCCTCTGCATCCTGTGTGCTGGGATTAAAGGCACTCAACACCAATCCCAGAATTTGGGAGGCAGAGGCAGGAGGATTTCTGTGAGTTCAAGGCTAGCCTGGTCCTACAGAGCAGTTCCAGGACCATCAAAGCTACACAGAGAAATCCTATTTCAAAGAAAAAAAAATCTCCCAACTTAGGCCGGAAAACAGATCAGAAGATGGGTTTTTGGTAGAAGAAGTTCAACCAGAAACCTCCCCAGACACTGCTACATGCTTATTACATAAAAAATAAAACTAATATATTGTGCTTCCTCTAAAATAAGGCATCACTTTCATTATATCTACATGAAAATTTTCCTACCAACATGTCCAGAGGTGGGGTGGGGTTTTTTTTATAAACATTTTTACTTTTTGAGACAATTATACTATAATTGCATTATTTCCCCTTTCCTCCCTTCAACCCCTCCTGTGTAACCCCTTTGCTCTCTTTCAAATTCATGACCTCTTTTTCTTTAATTGCTGTCATATATGTGTCTGTCCCTAAATATATAATGCAAGCGGCTCAGTCTACAGAATGTTATCTCTATGCATATGTTTTCGGGGTTGACCATTTGCTAGTGGTTAGCTGCTAATTGGTGGGCTCTTCCCCGGGGAAGACTTTCTCCGGCTCTTGGCTTTCCTTAGTTGCCTGCATAGTTCTTTGGTGTTGAGACCACCTGAGCTTCCCCTCTTCTGCCTTAGCATGTCTATTTGTGTTATCTTTTTAAGACAGCCATGCTGGAATACTTCATGGGTATTCCTATGTCATTTCTAGGAGGCACAATCTCATAGCAAACTTTCTGTTCCCCTGGTTCTTCCGAAATGTTCCCCGAGCCTTGGGTGTAGAAGTTGTAATGTAGATTTGTCAACTGGAACTCAGATCCACAATTTTGATCAGTTGTAGTTTTCTGTAATGGCCTCCTTCTTTGAGAAATTTCCTTAATTAAGGGTAAGACCTATACTTACCTGTGCCTGTGGTTATAAGGACAAATATTTAGAGTTAGAGAGTTTTTGGTTATCCCCAAGGCATGTGAGGCACCATCATGGTACTATACTGGGCCATGCTGGTCTTCGTTGTAGTTCATAGGCATTATGGTTGGATAGAACTGTTGGCTGCTTCCCCCCTTTAGAAACTTGCACAGCTCCTTCTGGTATCATTAAAACTAGTCCTCAGGGATGAGGCTTTTGGTTCAGATCCAGCTCAGGACCTCTGGGCTCTGTATCTGAAGTGCATTATGTCTTCATCGATGGAGAATTATCTTCCACCTGGGGGCGGGGGGACCAGGAGCAATAGAAATCAATAGTCTGTGTAGAAATCAAAGGTCTGTGGCATCTCTTGAGCAACGCTGACCCACAACCCAAAGTGGGGTTTCTCGTGCCTGATGTTAGAGCTTTTGTTAGTCTGTGAGTCTTGGGGTCAGTATAGTCTTCACAGATGGGAAATTTCATTTATACATATGTATATGTATAAACAGATGTACATATATTATAGGTAGTTTAGGTAGAGAGATGTCTTAGTTAGGGTTTTACTACTGTGAAGAGACATCATGACCAAGATAACTCATAAAGGCAAACATTTAACTGGAGATGGCTTACAAGTTCAGAGGTTCAGTCCATTATGAACACGATGAAAAGCCTGACAGCGTGCAGGCAGACGTGGCACTGAAGGAGCCAAGAGTTCTACATACTGATCGGCAGGCAGCACAAGGTGACTGTCCTCCACACTGGACAGTGCCTGAGCATAGGAGACCTTTAAGCCCCACCTCCACAGTGACACACTTCCTCCAACAAGGCCACACCTCCTCTGGGAAGGCCACAACTTCTAATAGTGTCACGCCCGATGAACAAGCATTCAAACCCGTGAATCTGTGGAGGCCAAAGCTATTCAAACCACCACTAAAGATAATAGTACGCCTCCATATGACTTTTTCAGTCATTTTTACTGTTATTTTAATCCTTCTGAGTTTGTCCCCCTCCTCCCTCCTAATTAAAGCCCCCACGTTTTTCCCATTTCCCCAGCCAGCCCTCACCATGGTTGCTTTGAACTCCCTGGATTCTACAGTTACTGCTCTCAATGTGTCCCCTGGGTTTTCTTATGTTTTGTTTTCATCCTCATTTAACTTCGGGATTTTTTAATCTTTCTTTTCTTTTTTTTTTCTTTTTTTTTTTTTTTTCTCGAGCTGGGGACCGAACCTAGGGGCCTTGTGCTAGGCAAGCACTCTACCACTGAGCTAAATCCCCAACCCCTATTTTAATCTTTCTTGATTTCTTCTTTGACCCACTGATCATTCAATAGTGAGTTGTTTAATATTCATGAGTTCGTATATTTACCGGAGTTTTGTTTGTTGTCAAATTTAAGTCTTATCGAATTAGTGTCTGTCTTAGTTACTTTTCTTTATTTTTTTCTCTCTCTTTTTTCTTTTTTTCGGAGCTGGGGACCGAACCCAGGGCCTTGCGCTTTCTAGGCAAGCGCTCTACCACTGAGCTAAATCCCCAACCCCTTTAGTTACTTTTCTATTGCTGTGATAAGAATACCCATGACAAAAATACCCATGATTAAGGCAGATTATAGAAGAATTTATAATGGACTTAGAGTTTCAGAGGGTTAGTATCTATGACCATCATGGTTGGGGAGCCTGGCAGCAGGCAGGCAGACAGGCAGACAGGCAGACAGGCAGACAGGTGTGGTGCTGGAACAGTAGCAGAGTTCACATCCTGACAATGATGTGAGCTTTCGAAACCTCAAGGCCCACCCTCAGGGACACACCTCCTCTAACAAGGCCATGACTCCTAATCCTTCCCAAACAGTTCCACCAACTGGGGACCAAGTGTTCAAACATACGAGCTTATGAGACATTCTCATTCAAACAACTACATGGTCACATAGGATGTATGGAGTTGTTTCAACCCTTTTATATTTATAAAAACTTGTTTTTGTGCCCCAGAATATAGTTATTGAGAGAAGCTCCAATGTGCTGCTGTGTATAGTATATTCTTTGGCGTTCAGATAGACTATCCTGTAGATCTGTTAAACCCATTTAATGAAGGATGTCATTTCATTCTGATGTTTCTCTGCTTTTTTCCATCCAAATGACATCTTTATTCAAGAGAATTGGGTGCTGAAAACACCTACTACTAATGGATTGATGCTAATCTGTGTATTTGATTCCAGTAGTATAATTTCCATGAAACTAGGTACACCAGAATTTGGCACATATGTTTAGGATAGTATACTTTCTTAGGCTAACTGTTCCTTTGACTAGTATGAATGTCCCTCTTTATCTCATGTGATCAGCTTTAGTTCAAAGTCTATTTTGTCAGATATTAGAATAGTGACACCTTGCTTCCTGGTCCCATCTGACTGGAGCACTTGTGTCTATCCTTTTACTCTAGGTCACACCTATCTTTAAAGTTAAGGTGTATTTTGTGTAAACAACAGATAGATGGAATTAGTTCCTTGATCCATCCAGCCATCCTGTCTCTTTTGATCAGAGACTAGAGGCAGGTAGTGTGTAAAGTTACTGTTGGAAGGTGTGTGTTTACTGCAGTCACTGTATTGATGTTCAGTGCTGCTGTTTGTGCTCTTAGTACTTTGGGTTTTAGTAATTATGGTTCCATATTTCTTCCCATAGTCCTTCTGCCATGCTCATTCCTCTCTTCAACCTGAAATATTGCTTCCCATATTTTCTCTAGGTTTGGCTTGTTGGGTATGAAAGTTTTAGGCTGTTTATATCATGGAGTTTTTCTTTCTCCTTCACCTACGGCAGGTAGTTTTGCTAACTCTCTTAGCCCAAGCTGCCCAGCATGGTCTTTTGGAGTGCATCACTCCCTGCTCTTTTGGCTTTCAATTGAGAATAGCTGTCATTCTGAGGTGTTTTCCTTTGCCTGTGACTTGTGCATTTTCTCTTACAGGTTTTACTTTGCTCTTTATAGTTGATTATTTAACTGTAGTACACCATGGGGATCTTCTTTAAAAGTCTCATCTATTTAGCGTTCTATGTGATTTTTATATCTATATGCATGAATCATTCCTAGTTCTGGAAATTTTTCTTCTATGAGCTTGTTGAAGATCTGATGATCTATGCTATTGGCCTGAGGCTCTTCTCCCTTACCTATCTATTTTTATAATTTGAATGTTTGGCATTGTCATGGTGTTCCACATTTCCTGTGTGTCTCCTTTACCTGTGTTTTTGGTTGTTGTTGATGTTGATTTTGTATAAATCCTCTACTTTTTCTTCAAATTCTGATATTCCATTTTCTGTTTTATTCAATTCAATGATCAGGCTTCCTTTTGGGTTTTTAATTGGGCCATGGGGTTTTTTCATTGGAATTCTATCTCCATTTCAGCCTGGGTCTTCATCCATG
This sequence comes from Rattus rattus, assembly GCF_011064425.1. NCBI lineage: Eukaryota > Metazoa > Chordata > Mammalia > Rodentia > Muridae > Rattus > Rattus rattus. The sequence continues at coordinate 66,653,063 of NC_046165.1, forward strand.
TTTATGCCTTTTCGTTGGATCCTGTCATGTACTGGGCTGTCCTTATAGCCTATCAGCCTTATGTCTGTATTTTCTGGGCATTTGTGGGCCTTAGTTTTTGTGAGTTGCTTCTTTTCATCTTCTTTAAACTCTTTGAATTCTTTGATGAGGTTTATGTTTGTCCTGGAATAGAGATAAGAGGACTGGGCGAGGGTGTACCACTAATAATTCACATTGTTTGTACTTTTGTTGGGAAATTGAGATATGTAAATTTATTTTGTTATTTCTAAGTCTGATAAGGAAAGAACGTGTTGGAGTAAAAGAGAGGATGTGCAGGTTGAGTTGACACTAGAAATTGGATATAGCATAGGTGGAATTAAATCAGGTGGACACAAAGAACTATGCTGGTGTACAGGATGTATATCCTGGCCCAAGCTTGGGGTTTGGGTAAAGATATGTAGGTTGTGGAAGGTGATTGGAGGGGTAGGATCAGGTAGACTCACCTACCTAGACCCTGAAGAAGGGTATGGATGATATGCCCAAGTGGAGAGGTTAGGTGTGCATCGGAAGGTCTTATAAGCTAGAGTCAGGCAGGGCAGCCTAGAGTTTGGTAATGGTTCAGGCAGGGGTGGCTACACTATGACCAGACAGTGGTTGTGAGACGTGGACTAGATGTGAGGGGTTAGGGAGCATTTGGCAGAGGGTATGGGGTAAATTCATCCAGCTAAACCCTGAAGAGGGATACTTTTTTGTTTGTTTGCTTGCTTGCTTGCTTGCTTGAGATAGGGTCTCACTATGTAGCTCTGGCTGGTCTGGAACTCACTATGTAGACCAGACTAGATTCAAATTCACAGAGATCCACCTGCCTCAGACTCCAAACTGTTCAGATCAAAGGTGTACACCAGCATGCCCAGCTTGTCACAGTCTGTTTGTTTATCACTAAAGGATACATTTGTTCTTAAACTCTCCCAGGTTTTCCTGTAAAGGTGAACCGCACATTTTAGGAATGAATAAATGAGTCGAAATTGTCCTATTCAGTCTCAGTCCAGGAGCATTCACTGTGGCAGACACTGAGCAGTTCTGCCTCCATCATCACACGCTGCATGGGAGATGAACCAAGTCACCAAAGATTCATGGGGGCCTGCAGAATACAGCTTTATGACCATGTATTAGGTTACACGCATTCATATCCATGCTTTTCTTTTAATGAATCTGTGGTAAGGATACATGTGCACAGAATGTATGTGTAGTTCAATACCCGTATACAGCATGCACAGATCAGACCAGGGAATGAATCTTTTACTCCAGACACATCTTTCTTGGAATGGACGAGGGTTGAGGGCAAGGAAACACTCAAAGCCTTTTCTGCTAGCAAACAATCCTTATTTGTTTGTTTGTTTCCTTTTATTTTACATGTATAGATGATTTTGCCTGCACGTATGCCTGTGCATCATTCATGTGCAGAATCATCAGAGGCCAGACTTAGGCATCAGTTCTCCTGGGACTAGAGCTACAGATGGTTGTGAGCACCAGGTAGGTACTGAGACTAGATCCCGGGTCCTCTGCAAGAGCAGCCAGGCCTCTTAGCTGCTGAGCCATTTCTCAAGCTGCATTTTCTGCTAGCATTGTGAGAAGTAATTAACTGTTGCAACTCTAGTTATCCTGCTGAGAAACAACACAGTAAGAGATTCCTCTAACCCAGCTGCACCCCATGACCTAGCCCTGCCCCACCTTCGCCCCACCCCACCTTCCCGTCTTCTGGAGGCTACTGTTTCATGCTGCTCTGAAATAAACATGTTAATGTTGAGAAACACTTCGGCATTACAACCACATCTAGGAAACTGTTGACTCACACACCACCTTTTCAAATTCCCACAGCAAAAAAACAACATTCCCCCAGCCACGCCCCTTTCTAGTATAGAGGGCTGAGGGGTAAGAAGCTGTGCTAAACTCCTACTCTAAACCCACCAACTCCTGGTGTCCCCTCTCCCTGATAAAGTAAAATCATTTGTTACCTTTCTTTTGGTTTGTTTGGGGTGTTTTGTTTTGTTTTGTTGTTTTGATTTTTCCTCACCCAGAGTCCAAACAACATCTTGCCTCCTACTGAGTAAATATTTAAGTAATAAACCAATGAATTAATTTTTTAATCTCTAAGGAAAAATGGGCCAAGGAGTCAAACCGCACAGGCTAATATCATCCTAATAACTCTTGACATCACATTTCCTGCTTACTGTGTCGTGCATAACCTGCTAACTACACATGTTCCTATAGGCGTCTTACCACCAGCACAAATCAAACCTTTAAAATATTTGCTAGAACAAAGCAAGTACAGCTGGGTGATCACATTACAAGCTCTTGTTAGGGCCTTAAACATAGCTCCCACCCTCCCCCAGGCAGTTAGCACAGGCCAAGACAACCTTAGGAGGAAGCCTGTATTGGTCTGGACCGATTTCTACCTTCACTCATACATATTCCTGCAGAGGGAGCGGGGCTGTGCTCAGCCTTCCTGCACTCGCCACTGTGTCTCTTCTGTGAGTTTTGGAGAACCACGAAACCCTTTAGACAAAGCACCTGACAGGTGAGCACAACACTAAATAGGGACTACTATGATTCCATTTCATGTCCCAATTCCTGGAGACAGTCACCTACTTCCAGCTCAGAACCAGAGAATGCACGCTGCTACTTTGAGTCCTTTACTCAGACCCCAAGACCTGCTTCCTAGTTCTGTTCTCTAAACTCAAAAGTATTAAAAAAATCAATGGCCCAGTGTGTCGTCCATCAGCAATGACTATAGAGTAGGTCGGTCTTGTGCTGGCTCTGAGGAAGTGATGCAAACAAGACCTACTATGTGTCTGCTGTGTATTTGTGATACTAGGTTCACAGGTTCAGTAGAACTACAGACAGATGGTCTGTGGAGTAAAAGTCTAGACAGGGGTGGTGTCTGATAGGGTTGTGCCCCAGGGAGGAAAAAACTTGAAAGAAGGAGTTCCTCCTTAGAGGAATGGCTGTCAGAGTCAAAGGAACAAAGACCAGTCAAACATCATCCAAGGCATCCCACAGGTGCCTGAAACAGCAAACAGTACCAAATAGGACTTTTTCTAAGTGTTCCCAGGCGATTTTCATTGACTTCACCACAATTTCTTGCCTTCCTATTATTATAAGCTGAGAGTTCAACAATGGACCAAACCAGAATGCAGCCTTGAAAACACTTATGGTCTAGGATATGTAGAAGAAAACCAAGCAATAGTAGCCCCTTATCCCAGGAGTCTGTGCATACACTCTGAGTGTCTGAAACATTGCTCTGGGTTCGCTTTATACTATGAGTTTTCCTTTCTATACATCGCTGTGAAGTTTAGTTTATAAACCAGACATGGTGAGACACTAATCCACTGAAACAATCAGCGTAATAAACACAGAGGCTGGGCTAATGGCTCAATGGAAAAAGTACTTGCCACTCAAGCATGAGGACCTGAGTTTGATCCCTGGAAGTCAGGCTAAAAGGCAGGTACAGTAGCATGTCATTGTGTGATACTTCCTGCAGAGATGTGGTCTAACGTCAACTCATCTTAGATGGGGAACTGAAAATAGACCAAATGAAGGATGCTACCAAAGTCCAACTTGGTGAAATAGTGACCTTTACTGAAGTTACTTAGGTGAATATTGATGAGAGGTTATTACAGGACCACAAGTGGCTCAAAGACAGTTGTGTCACCAAACCCTACCCTCCACCCCCAGCATGATTGACAGCTCTCAGCAGCTGGAAACCTGAAGCACACCACACAGCCTGAAAGCAGCTTAACATGGTGGGGAGTATCCTTTCCAAGTCTCTCCCAGGCAGCTGGGCTGGTCTTTTCTAGGCAGCTCCACTCATCTCTGCTTCTTCCAGAATGCTCAAGGGGTCTCTACTTCCAGGCAGAGTATCCAACTTTGTGTACGCTTGAGGAAGGAGGGGTCTAGTGTATCTGATAAGTTTTAGGGACTTCCTGGATCTATTTTGAGTTGTTTACTTCCTGAGCTTAAGAAGCTTCCCTGAAGGATGTATGTTTTACTTCCCTTAGAACAGCCTATTGTTCTACCTTATTTATCACATCCCATGTTTTAACCAGCTTCCTCCAAAATTGAATGTTTTAATCTCAAAGGAAATTACTACACAATAGTCCATATGCCCAGGACTGGAGAGGTGAAGACACCTGATGCTGACTTCTGGCCTAGAACATCCACACATGTGCAAGCACACATGTATACTCAAACTTGAACACACACACACACACACACACACACACACACACACACACACACACTGTTTATTTTTAAATTTTACCATTTAATATTTTCAAACTATTTGATCATGGATAAATGAAACACCAGGAGATAAAGCTTCAGATACAGAGGACCAGAAAAGGCTGTTCTGAACACATGGAATAGACTGTGCAAAACATAGGCAGGCTGTTATTTTATAGAAATTCATAGGCAATATTGAACAGGAAGGGACAGGCTACAGCAGGAAGCATGGCTGAGCCCCAGCAGTCTTGTCTCATTTAGAGAGGAGGTTTGGGGATGGCATCCAGGTTCAAAGCAGGAACAGAGTGTGGCAACTCTGGCTTCCTAGTAAGGAGGAGATACAGGTAAGGGAGAAAGAGCAGCTACACTGAGGAACTATGTGAAGATCATAAGGGAAGAAATGATCACACAGAGTGAGGAAGAGCCCAAGTGAGAGGTGGTGTGGTATTGTCTTTGCTTGGGTTTCGTTGCTGTGAAGAGACACCAAGACCACAACAACTCTTATGAAGGAAACTTTAATTTGGGGCTGGCATACAGTTTCAGAGGTTGAGTTCATTGTTGTCATGATGGGAAGCATGGTAGCCTGCAGGCAGACATGGTGCTGCAGAAGAAGCATGGTTCTGCATTTGGATCAACAGGCAGCAGGAAAAGACTGCCACACTAGGCCTAGCCTGAGCATCTCAGACCTCAAGGCCCACCCACAGTGACATATTTCCTCCAACAAAGCCACACCTACTCCAACAAATCCACACCATCAACTAGAGATACCACAGGTATTTTTAATGAGAATGACTCCCATAGGCTCATATGTTTGAATACTTGGTCCCCAGTTGGTAGAACTGTTTTGGAAAAAAAAAATGGAGGTATGGTCTTGTTGGAAAAGGTTTGTCACTGGGGCTGGGCTTTGAGGTTTTAAAAGACCACACCATTCCCAGTTGACTCTCCCTCCTGCTTGTGGATCAAGTCAGAAACTCTCAGCTGTTCCCTCATTCTAGCCCTCCGAAAGCCCAAATAAACACTTTGTTTTTAAGTCACCTTGGTCAGAGCATTTATCATAGCTTTAGAAAAGTAACTAAGGCAGAAGTTAGCATCAGGGAGTAGGCTATTGTTTTAACAGCCTCACCACACTGGGGTTTGGTGGAATGTGGAAGACTTGGAGGCTTTGGACTAGGAAACTGAACACTGTGAGGGATCATCCTAGTAGGAACTTGGAAGAAATAGTCCTAAGAACTATTCTGAGTACAGAGACCCAGCTCAAGGAGTTTCAAAGGCAAACAAAAATAGAAACTAGGCTAGAGGACATTCTTAGGATATTTTGACAAAGAATCTGGCTGCTTATTGCCCTTGTCCAATAATTTGTTTAAGACTAACTTGAAGAGTAATAATTTCCTTGGCAGAGGAAGTTTCAAGACAGCCTATATTAACTCATTGTCATATTGTTATTAGTGATCACTCTTAGGCAGTTCTGAAATGAAAAGGAACAGATAGGTCAAAAAAACCCAGAAAGTATAGTTTGAAGCAGGGGGTTGTGGAGTCATGGCTCGTGCTGAAAGATATGAAAAGATTAAAGAGATTTTCATCAAAAAGAGTGGTTCCTGGGGGCAAGTCTCCATCAATCACACCCTCCAACTTGGGAAAATAAATGGCCTAACAAATTTTCTGCCCTGAAAAACCAACAAGAAATCAAAGCTGCTACAAATGTGATTCAAAGGTGCCAGAGAATGGTCTATGTAGGCATATATGACTGAATGCTTGGTCCTCAGTTAGTAGAACTTGGGTGACTTTCTAAGTGTGCCCTTGTTAGAGTAGGTGTGGCCTTGTTGGAGAAGATGTGTCACTAATGGTGCGCTTTGAGGTTTCAAATGCCAGCAGGCTCATCTCATTTCTCTCTCTCTCTCTCTCTCTCTCTCTCTCTCTCTCTCTCTCTCTCTCTCTCTCTCTCCTGCCTTTGAATCAGGATGTAAAGCTCTCAGCTACAGCCCAGCACCATGCCTGGTCATGGTATTTCTCCACAGCAATAGAACAGTAACTAAAACCAGGCATCTGGAAAGGGAGTCCCTGCATGGAGGGAACTCTGGGAAGTCAGTTCATGAAGTTATGAAGATGAAACCTGGATTTCACTAGAGACTCCAAGATGTTAGAGGAGCCAAAGTCAAGGAGAGGTACACACAGGGAATGGGATCAGTCAAGGGGCATAAGTGTTATCAGTCAGCAAAGCTGGAAGGAAAGAATCACTAAGCTCTTTGACATCAGACATGGAGCCACAGGATTTGGAGCTTGCCCTGCTGGGTTTCAGTCTTGCTTTAGTATTTTCCCTGCTGTGCCCCTCTCCCTCCCTTTTAGAGTACTAATGCATATTCTTTGCCATTGTATGTTGGAAGTATGATATTTATACAGGGTGATTTTATGGTATGATTTTACAGGGTGTTACAATTAAGAGATTGCTTTGGGTCTCAGAAGAGACTTTGGGCTTTTAAACTATATTAAGACTGAAATACTGTGTAGACGTTTGCAGTTGTACTTGATACATTTTGCGTGATGATATAGACACAAGCCTATGGGGACCAGGGAGTGAAATGTGGTGGCTTGAGTGTGAATGGCCCCCAGAGGCTCATATGTTTTGTTTATTTGGTCCCCAATTGTGGAAAATGCTGGGGAAGGATTAAGAGTCGTAGTCATGTTGGGTAGAGGAGGTGTGGCATCAGGGTGGGATTTGAGGTGTAAAAGACTCATGCCCTACCAGCGCTCTCTTTGTCTTTGTCTTAGCTCTCAGCTTTCCCTTGGCTCTGCCATCATGGACTCTAACCATCTGAAACCATAAACCAAATTAAATGCCTTCTTTTACGAGCTGCCACAGAAAAGTAAGATGGCAAACACACACACACACACACACACACACACACACACACACACACACACATCATTTTGCGCATTAATGGAAAGCTTTTCCCAATTGCCCAAGGGGCAGGCTAAGTGTACATTCAGGACACTAGTCAACAGGAATTTAAAAAATTTGAAAGAATTTGCATATTTTCTGCACAAGCTGCAAATGATGACTTCTCCTTGTAGGGAACACCAGTGCTTGGTTGAGTCTTGGTTTTGTTCATGTTATGATTCGGAATTACTTGAAATCATTCATGGTGAGGGGAGGGGAGAATCAGCACCATCCTTCCAGTGTTTGGGTCCCTGACTTGGTAGGATCTGGGGTCAGGGCCAGGCCTAGGGTGATGGTGATGCTTCTTGAAACGGGGAAGGTTCTCCAGAAGGCCCCCAGGCCTTTAGGTCTCTAATTGACATGTATTTGGTGAACTCATTAATTCAAAGCATGTGATGTAGGTGCTGGTATGTTAACACATTCTTGTTTTAAGCAGAATATCTGCATTTTAAAAGACATACTTTGGAGTCCAAGGTCTAACAGGCAGAAATCTCCTGGTCAACATTCTAGACTCTGAGGAAGATCTTCCAGTAGAGAGGCCTGGTTCTCAGTCAGGAAGGAATGGGGAGGCTTTTCTGGGAACATCTAGATCATCATAGGTGGCCCAGCTCTCATGCCTGCCTGTGTAAGCTGAGTCTCAGAGCATCCTCATCCCCCCAGCCCTCTGTGGACCTGAGGAGGCCTTGGATACCATTCAAACCTCGCACCTCAACCCAATCCCCCAACCTCTTCTGACTCCTCAAGTGCTTACTAATGTAAAACTGAGAAGTCAAGATCAAGGCCGGTTTCACTCTTACCTTAAGGGTCCTATGGGAGGAGCAGACCACCTGTCACTAGGGGCCACATGCTCTAAAACACTCCTGCGGCCCATAAAACTGCTTTTCCATAAGCATTTTTTTCTGCTAAAGCACGAGACCCTGTAAGCATTCTGTCCTCTGTGGTAATTCATATACTCAAGGTGTCTTAAAAGAACTGAGCCACTCTCCAGGTCAGTGTGTTATTAATAGCTGGGGATTATTTTCTCCCCATTCTCATGTGTGAAAGAACAAGCAAGGGAGGGTGGGGAATTCTGTTTACCTGCATAGCAAGAGTTACTGCTTAACCAAGCGGCACTCAGCACGTTTGATAAGGAGACCTGAAAGTAAGAAACGTATTTCTTTCCCTCTTGGAAGTTAGCAATTAACTTATGAAAAGCATAGAGATGTGCCAGGCTGATTCCACAAAGGTTCTAGAAGGAAACATTTACCTGCTGCGTGTCTCTGGTCAGCAGCTAGCTGTGGTTCACAGAGAACAAGGAAACCTTGCTCCAGTGACTTCTCAGAAGGCAGCCGGTCTTTCTGAGTAAAGGGCGGTTTATCTGCTGGATGGGAGGCACGTGGAAAAGGACAGCAAACCCGTGGCCATTCCTTCATTCAGAGGAACCTGAAAGACTGCCTTGTTGTGCATCAATAGCCCTCCCCTGCACCTGCCTGGAACTCTCTCGCTGCTTACCTCAACTTTAGTCAGGCCCCTTCCCAGCAAGGCCTTCCTTCCATGTACTTCCTTGTAGAATCTGGTTTTTGCAAGGACCCTGCTAAGTTTGCAGTCACCAAAACCCTGCAGTCACAAAACCGCATCCACCTTGTTATCCAACTGTCCTTGTTCCTTGTCTCCCATCCCTCAGGGGATATCCCACCACCCAGGCCTATCTCTAGCAAGAATCCTATTAGACTGGCTACCCAGGATCTCCTCATATCCCTAGTGTTTGCTAGAACTCTATTTGCATTCTGAGCTCACCCTGTTCCTTGACATAAACACCCATTTGCCCAAGCTGGGTTCAGAGTTGTAGTTCAGGTCATCACTGTGCCACCCACCCCACCCCAACAGTCCTCAATGAATCTGTTTGCACATTTGCTAACTAGCCTAGGTTGTTCAGTACCACGCAGAGGTTCATACAGACATTCACAATCAATGGACTGAGCTGTATTGAGTATAAAAGGGAGAAGAGGGAGCAGGTATCCTAAGGTGATTCAAGTCTTTAGCTGTTCCTTTATGGATAATCAGGCATCCCTGAAAGTCTACCTCTGGAGAAGGTAAAAAGGAATATCTCCTGGGGGTCTGGGCTTTGGGTATCATGACATCCGGTGATATAACACGGGAAAAAATAGACATGAGACAGTTGTTGTAACTATGCTCTCAAAAGTGATTATATCCACTCACTTGGAAGAATGGCTTGTGGAAATGACAAAAATATGACTTAAGAAACAAAGTTAATGGCCAGGGGCACACAGTGCCCTCCCAGCCTTTGCTGGCCTCATCTAGCATGCTGTAAAATATGTGCCTTAAAGGAACAAACCATGCCTGCTCTGAGCCATTGCAAACTGTGCTCCTTTCAAATATCCTTTCACGATTTTCTTCCCTCCTGTGTTTAAAATTGCCTTTTAGAATCTGCTGTGCTATCAAAGGGGGGCTGTGACTCTCAAAATGTCGCCATCATCTTTCGATCCATTTTATTCATGTAGAGTTTGAGGATTTAATACGTAACATATTCATTGAGAAAACTGCTTTGTGAGACTGCTTGGAGGCCCCTCGGTCACAGAATTCTACTCCTCTGTTTGTCTAGGTGTGGCTCTTTGTTTCCACATTTATAAAGGGGAAAAAAAGACTTTTTTTTTTTTAAAGGAGGTTTCACAAGCTTGGTGTAAAGTCTGGGAAAATCCCTCACTGCATCCAAAAAGATATCAATGGGCTAAGGGTAAAAGTCGGGAGCAAATAAGAAAGTAATTGAAGGAGGAAAAGGATGTAAATTTGTAACCCGGCTTATCTGATTGCAAAGGTTGCTAAGCATCTCTTTCCGAGGTCGGTTTGGCTGCTCCTTCCCTATTCCTGTGTCCCCCTCCTCCTCCTCTCCCTCCTCCTCTCCCTCCTCCTCCTCTCCCTCCTCCTCTTCTCCCCCTCCCTTCACCTTCCTCTTCCTCCTTTCCCTGCTCTACACCGCTTGAGGAGAAACCAAGACATTTGGGAATCTGAAGATGGCATATCCTTGGCACCGGTCTTGAGAAATCAATCAACACTTTCTGTACGAAGATGTCCTCCACCACCACATACCACTTCCCAGCTCAGCCCGCCCTGTGCAACATGATGGACATCTGTCATCCGGCCTGGCACCTGTCTTGGCTGCTCCCAGGAGTCCCACCCATTCCTCACCACACTCCTTCCCCCCTGGTTACAGACAACTGCCCTTTGCCTCTGCCCCCAGGTCTAAGCTACTTTGCTGCTCTGAAGCTTGGCTTGAATTTCTTCAACTAAGGCCACCATCCTTGCCTTTCCAACCCCCCTTCCTTTGCTCACTTTTCTTTGTTCGTAGGTAACGTATTCATGAACGCCATCTGTCTACCGCCAACCCAGTTGTAAATTAGCATGAACGTGAGCATTCCCTTACAGGTGCAACCTGGGCTTCCGAGGCTACCCCAGCACTCTCTGGGTCTCAAGATCGCCACTCAACAATCCCCAAGCTTTTGCTGGCACCAACCATCCATTCCAGGACCTCCCAACTTATTTTTCAAATGCATTCTCTTTCAAGAAGTTCTGAGTCTTCCTCAGCAAGCTACAGCATCTACCCCTTTGTTTGCTCCAATTCCCAATCCCCAGACATCGCCTATGAGGCCTGGGGAGCCCACAGAGAATCCTGCCACTCCCACAGCTACAGAAAATGTTTAGAGGTACCTAGTTGTGTGCACCAAAGCTGACCTGTGTGGAGAATAGTGACATCTATGCCAAAGATTCACCACTCCCTCACCCTGACAATCACACTACAGCCATCCAGTGCCTCCTGGGGCAAGAGGCACTGCTGCCCCTGCTGGTCTCTAGGAGAATCACACTTTGTATCCTGTCCCTCTGCCTCTAGCCTTCTCTGGAGCTCAGCAGTGAAGCCCAGCATGCAGTGCTTTAGAGACACGAGCTTTAGAGCCACGGGGTGTTTTTTCTGTCTGAGCATTTCCTACTGTGCCACAGCTTACTGAATGGACAATAGACACTGAATGGCGGATGCTTACCTGGGCCCAAAGGCAGGTACCCTCTTGGTCTTTCCTTCAAACAGTCCCAACAGAGTGACCATAACAAGCCTTGTAGACAAACTTGGTCCCATGTGGATGCCCTGGAGAACTGTGACCTGTGCGGTAACTGGACTCCTGGCTGCCACATTGTCCCTATGTAGTGTGTGAGAAAGCTACAGACCCTCCCTGTTTGTACTTTCATCCATCCCACCTGTGTATGCCTTAGTCGTGGTTCTTGGGACGGGCAGTGTTGCACATCGGGGCATTGTTGTTGTTTACTGATTTTACAATATTTTCTAACACTGGGATAAGGACCTGAGTCTAAACATGAATTCACTTATATTTCAGACACATGGTATACTTACCGCCTGAAGGTATTTTTATACAATAGTCTGAATAATTTTGTGCATGCAAGAATGTTTCCAGGCAGATCACTTTCCTGCTGTGGTATCATGTCAGCATTTACAATTTTTAGATTTGGGACAATTTCAGATTTGGAATTTTTGATTGGGGATTCTTGTATTAGATTTTAAAATATGCGTCTAATCTTTAGCACAGCTGTTTCCTCAGAGAAAGGGGATTAAGTTGAAAGTTAACATGGGCGCCCTGGGAAGGACAGAAATGCTCCAACACTGACACTGGAGAGTGACTGCCACCAGTACTTCTCTTGGCTGCTCATCACCTTGATGAGAGTATGAGTCCCGCCCACCACTTCCTGCATTGCTGGACTCCACTGGAGTCTCAAGTTGAGAACACAGGGCCACTGACAGGTTTCAGGGAACCATGGGTAAGCAGAGAGAAAGGCAGTCAATGCCCATTAAGTGTCACAAACCACTGGGTCCCGCCCACACTGGCTAATCCATCCTCTCACAGCAACCCGAGTACAGTTACAGGTGAAGAAAAGGATGCCCAGACAGAGCAACTTGTCCCAAGCCACACAGGTGGCAAGTGAGAGTGACAGTGTCAAGATTCATACTCTGGTCTCCCTGGTTCCAAGTGCCAAGCCCTTCACTTATCACTGTTTTTATACAGTGTATATCTAGGTCACCCAGCAAAATGGAAGTAGCCCTAGAGACTTCAGAGGTCATGAAGGATGTTAGATGGTGGCTGCCCACCTTAGCATGTCTGTTGTTGCCGTAACAAAACTCCCAAAGCCAGGTACTTTATTTTGAGAGAAGACTGACTTAGCTCACAATTTTTAAAAGGTGAGAGAATAAGATCAGGCAGGGCCCCTGGTGATAGCCTCTCTGGCTGTGCCACACATGGCAGAAAAATGGAAAGAGAGCTAACCCCATGCAGAATGAAACGCAGAAGAGAGGAAGGCAGAGAGGTTTGGCTCACTCGTTTTCTAAAATCCCACAGCACTGCATAATCTTCTCTCTCTCTCTCTCTCTCTCTCTCTCTCTCTCTCTCTCACACACACACACACACACACACACACACACACACACACACACACACACACACACACTGACCTGACCACCTCCCCTAGGCTTCACTTCTTTAAAGTCCCATCTCTTCTCCATAGTACCCCATTGGGGACCAAATTTCCAACACAAGAACCGTGTGGAACATCCTCAAACCATATCATGGCATCAAATGTTGCCTAAAAGAAGGATTCTCCCCCTTATTGAGTCAATACGGCATATTCATCCACAGTGGGCACAAGGAACACAAAGCCCCAAACAAAGCAATCCCCGCTTCCCTTTGAAGTCTTTGGCCCCAGGTCATATTGCTAAGTCACACCAGGCAACCTGGGGAAAAGCTCTAGAATCCTCCACAAAATCAATGCAGTGTGTGAGTCTTGAGTAAGTAGCCAATCCCTTGCACCTACCGCAAAGGGAAGGGTTAATTTTCAAAATGCTTCTCATTGGTAAGATCTTAAGGGGTAATCTTGCTGCCCCTGGCCCTGCTTATTCTGACATGGATACCTGGACCAGATCCTGCTCTGATGATTAGAATCTGACTCTTTAGCCTCTGCCCCCACATCTAAAGCCTAAAACACAATACACTTGGACTTTTCACTCAACGGTTGATGTGATTCATTCCATCCTAAATTTGTCGGGTGGTTCTCCAGTTCAAATGCCTTCACTAAACAGGATGATAAACAGTTGCCTGACTCATGGACCAGGGAGGAGATCTGAGGTTAGAAAATGTAAGCACTTGGTTTTCCCTCTTTACAAATATATAATCCACATAGTTAAAACACACTAACAATAATGTCAAAACTGCCCCTATATTTAATATTTTTCACATGGACTGAGTCTCTCTATAAGTAACTAATTCAGACATGTGCAGAAAAAAAAATACATATCCCTTCTAGAGCTTAAGTTTTGACATTGTATTTCTGAGGTGCTCTGTGACAAAATATAATCACACACCTCCCAGAATATTTCTAAATTTAAAATTAATTCCAGCTTCCTAAAAGTCAGGTTCCTTTAACTCCCTCTCCTATCCAAAAGCCTCTCTATGAGTTATGCAATCGGTGTAACCTCATTCCGAGCACGATGCTGCCAGCATCGGATAGGACACTTCACAGACTTCTGCTTCTCTCATAGTAGTCCAATTTCTAATCCTCACTCAACCAGAGAGAGATAAAGAGATAGAAGGCACTGAAGAAAGACTCTATTAAGTTAAGCCCATTCAATTAGACCATTACTGTAACCTCCAAGTTCTCATTTAGCCCTCTCAGGGGGCCTCGCCAGGACTAACTCTACAACAAACAACTGTAGATCTTGTTGGAACTTTGCAAAAGGCTGGAATCAAATACCTGTTTAGCATAAGCTAAATTCCATGAGTGTCCCTGTTGAACATGGCATAATTCTCTACATTAGATCCCAACCCTGATTTGAGGTTAGGAAGTGGGGGGGGGAGGCGGGTGTCTTCATTTTCTTCCTCAATTTGAGTTAACCCTTCAACAGCAGAGGTGATGGTGCGGGACTGTAATCCCTGCACTTGGAAGGTGGAGGCACCAAGGATCCGAGTTCAAGATCACCTTCTACTACATAGTGAGCTTGAGGCCAGCCAGCTGGGATAGAGATGAGCTTGTCCCCAAAATAAATAACAGTTAAACAAGCAAACAAACAGTCTGGATTCTGGAGTTAGAACCCTTAGGTTAGAGTCCTGCCATTATCTAAGTGTTTTCTAATTACGTAACACATCTGAGTCTGTTTCCTCCCCTGCAGAATGGAGATGCTGTAAAATAGGTGTCTACCTCATAGGAAGGTAAGCAGATGAATTAACGTTGTTGAAACATTGATCTTTTTAAATGCTTGAAAACAAAGAGAAAAAAATTAAGTGCCCGTTTGGGCATAATTAATCTCCAGCCTTTAGGAAAGCCAGCACCTATTGGGGAATATGAAGAACCAGGTAAAGCCTCCCTCACACAGCAAATCCCAGAGCAGCAAACACAAGGTGCACAAGTGGAGAGTCCCATCCCATGACCTTTTGTTTTATGCACAAATTAAAATAGTATACAGAACTACCCATGAGCTAAGTGTATAAGGGCATGCATTAAATATTTTGGGTCCAGACTTGAGTTCTAGCCCTAAGAGATCTCATTCCATGCATGCGAATATTCCAAAAACTTGAAAGATAAATCTAAAACGAAACAGCCCTAGACGCGAACCTTTCAGATAAGGGATGCTGCTCAACCTTTACAAAGAAGCGTATAACAACTATTAAATAATTATTGGCTTTTGATAGTGGCTATGGGTGTTTGGTGACAGTAGTGTTTACTCTGAAACAGACAAGAGCAATAAAACCTTTGAGCTGATAAGGTGAGCTAATATTTACCTGGTAAGTCATAAAGACCAAAGCTATTTTACTCTCAACAGTGGTTAGATTTAAACCTATATCAAAGCAGAGACATAATCCAGCCTCTCGGCACTTCCACGCCTGCGTTCCAAACCTGAGCTATCCTTTTTACTGCTTAGATGGAAGTGGTGAGCAAATAAGATATCTCTCAGTGTTTCTGTCTTGCACAAGACAAACTCCAATGTCTGACACTGTTAAATGTTAAACAGCAGGAGGGCGATAGATAATAAAGCTCTCGCCTTGAACCTTTAAGTAAGTGTCCAGATCGGGAATTCAGCAGACTGGAAGTCAATGGCATCGTTATGTTCTTGACTATTTTCTTAATGGTGAGGATCCAACCCATGGCCTGTCACATGCTAAGAAGTACTTGACCATTGAGGCATACCCCCAGCCCATCTTAATTATTTAATAAAAATGGAAGTCTATTTTGAAATGTCCACTCTTCCTAAGAACCCACTGTGTGCCTGAAATGGGAACAGACGAGGAAAAAATAAAAAGAACTCCGTGCAGAAACAAATCAAAACGAGGAATAACCACCCGCCTGCTCTCGAGGATGTTATTGTCGTGCTGGAGAATGAGGTACGCTAGCACGTCTGAGACCGGAGAGAAATATTAACACCATATGGCAAGGGAACACAGTCCAGGAATGGAGTTGTGTGAGAATTCTGCGTGCTGGCGAGACAGCGTCAAGAAAACAAGTCTTGTGACCTCGCTTTCTTCGCAACACAGAATTGTTCTTGATGTTTTCATGCTCCTCCCAGGTGTTGTGGCTAGGAATGAGTTGATTTTATCTGTTGCTATTCATCCACCTCTATGGAAAAACATGTTCTTGCACACATGCAGCTTGTCCTTGTGACTGCACACTTTACCCGGGTGACTCTTCTTAGCACCCATAGTATGTATGGTCTGACACTTGGAATAAAGTTTTTGGCTGTTCCATGGGATTTCATTATAGGCTCCATTCTCCCAGGCCCCATCACCTCTAAAGTGGTAAACAACTGGCTCCGTGAACCAGGGACCTGGGGTCAGCTGTGAGAGAAGAGTGTGGACCCTCAGGGAAGGGGGAGCAAGAATAACAGGGCAGACACCAGGGAAGGCTTTGCCTGATGTCGAGCGTGTGCATTGCTCTTTCTTTTCTTTTTCTTTTTGAAAGAAAGAAGAAGCACAAGTATAACCCCTGATTTCCAGAAAAATGAAATTTAGATAAAGTCTGGGACACCATCTGAAAGAATATTGAAGAGGCGATAATAACAAGGGGAAAGGACCCCTGTTCCATTTTGGGTCACTTGGGCATTCATTCAAACTGTTATTAAAATGTCTAGAGAAGATATTAATCATGAAGAAATGGCTAGTTGCTTAAATGAATATAAACTGGGTGATCAAACCTTAAAATGAATAAGAGAAGCAAAATAAAAAGGAGATTTTTCCCCATTCAAGCAAAATTGAAAGTAAAATCAGCACCGCCTCCGAGTCGCCCAGCTCCTGACTGGAGCCCCCTTCAGTTGTGTCTCCTCCATTACCTGAAAGTGACCCTGAAGCATGGCGTGAGGAATTTGATCATCACTCCAATACAGAATGCTCTCCACTTCTGATAAGGACTTAGGAGAACCTTATGAAAATTCTAAGTTTATAAGCTAGGCAAGCTAGGGGAGGGGATGGGGGCGGGGAGGGAACTCATTTCCAGCTTCTCCCTGGCCTCATGAGTTGCACTTGGAATTTCCAGTGCAATTTTGGCAAAATCAAAATGTTTGCCTAATTACAAACTAAAAATGTATTTAAAACTCTAGAAAGAGAGGTGATATTAGACGGTCCTCACAGATTATCTCAGAGGCAAGAAAAATATCTCTAACTATTTGAGTCAGGCTAAAGGAGGCATTTGTGTGTTGAGCGGATCCCCCACTGCCTCTAAATTTACTTATTTTTCCCACTAAATTGTGTCCTACGGGTGTCATAGCACAAAAGGAAAAATCTTTGGAATGGATTTATTTATGCCATAAGGACCATAAAATACTAACTGCTTACCTTACTCTTCTTGCTCAATTAGTAAATCAGGAGAGGATACAATGTCAACAACTATATGGGTTTGATCCTTGCTATAATACATTACCCTTAACTAGCAATCAGTTTTTAAGAGTGTTACAGAATTCTATGGATTTTCAAATTTGATTTGTAGATTCCTGTGGAAAGATCAGGAATCATTAACCAGCTGACAAGCTATGGGACTTTTCATACAGACTGAATTCATGATTAAAAATATTGCTAACCTTCTCCCATTCCACAAGCACATACCAATTTTATTGATGGCTCATCTAATGGCTTAAGGGGGAAATTCATGGTCTAGATATCAATCTATTAATATTTCTTTTTCCCCATCAAACCAACAAGCAGAACTGGCTGTTCTGATTCACCTACTGTGGTGAATTCATAAACCCTTAAATACCTTGCAGATTCAGATTGTACTGTGAAATTATCTCTAGCAATAGACTTGTACACACTCTAACCTCCCTGGTTTGTGTTTTGGAAGGAACTAGGCAAGCTGATACATTAACCTGCCCTATTTTTACTTCCTCAAAAGAAAATTGAGAAGGGGTGTAGTGTTCATCTGTTATTGCAGATGGATCCACTGAAACATCATGGAGTCCTCGGCTACTCACCCAGCCCTGGGCCATCAGGAACACTGGTAAATGGTGAAGAAAAGTAGGAGTCACCAGAAAGTAGCAAACCTCCAGATAAGGAGTAAAAGAAGCGATCACCATATCATCAGAATTCAAGTCTGTCTTCCTGGGGCCAAGTCAAGGCCCTGTGCACCAAGGGAGACTTTTATTAATGACTTTTTACTAATGACTCTGTATTTATAATTGGACCTGAGACTCTAAAAGACTCACTCATTCTTCTGAAGAAGAACTTTAATTTTTCCTTGGGATTTAAAGCACTTCCTATATGCATAGGATATCAAAACATGTATATTCCCATTAAAGGCAACTATGGGCTTATATTCTATACTGGAACCACTGATCCTAAGGGTCTCTTTTCAAGCTATACTCTATATTTTCCTGGTCAATATAATAATGTAATAGTACTGGACAGAGTCTGGATCTCTGTTCTTGATGACAGAATATTACACACAATGCTTTCCCTGTTCTAAATACTATGTTTATAATTTGCTTGCTTATAGGATTCTCATGCAGCAAATGACAACTAGATTTATCTATCATGGCTCAAATTAAAATCATTCTGAATATCCTGCTAATAAAAAAGTTAAAAGAGGAGTAGATGTTGAAACACAGTCCAAGTACATAGTTATGTGAGAATTCTGAGTGCTTGTGAAAAAACTCCAAGAAAATAAGACAAGAGTTGTGTGACCATAGCTTCTTTAATATGCAGGATTGTTCTCTGGAAGGCATTCGTGCCCCTCCCAAGTGTAGTGGGTACGAGTGAGTTTACTTCAGCGGTTGATATTCATAATGCTCTGTGGAAAACTGCCCTTGTGACCACACACTTCACTCAGGTGACTCTTCTTAGCCCTCAAAATATAAATTGTCCGATGCTCTGAATAAAGTTGGCTGTTGCATGAGACTTTAGTCTGCCTTATTTTTAGACACTGCTCTCCCAGGTTCACATTACCAATTATAGAGACAAACAAAATGAGAGTTTTATTAGCTATTTTTCAGTTGCCGTGATAAAATTCCCTCACAAACAGAGAAGAAAGAGTTTATTTTAGCTTCCGGTGTCAGAGGGATACAGTCTGTCATGGCAGTGAAAGACATGGCAACTGGCAGGGAAGGTACGACAACAGCAAGAAACTGGCTGATCACATTTTATCTGCACACGGAGAGCAAAGAGTGAGACTGGGGAGTGAGACCAGGCTATGAAACCTCAAAGGTCACTCCCAGTGATGTGCTTCTCTCAGCCGGGCGGCACCTCCTAAAAGTTTGATAACCTCTCCAATTATCACCAACTGGGGACCAGGTATGAAAATACATGAGCCCATGGGGTGCATTCCTTATCCAAACCTCAACATGAGTCTTAATCACAGGGACAGAGACAGACCTTAGCATGTTTAGAGGGTAAAGTTGTAAGGGGCTTCTAAATTGATTTTGATGGTAAACTAAGGAGTTGTAGTCAGTAACAACACTGCAAGCTGGAAGCAGCCTGGGCACCTGGGGCCAGCATCTATTGAGTCAGGTGTTTCCTTCTTCACATGCTCCTGGGACAAGCACTTGGGAACAGAAAGCCACTCTCACCACTGCTGGCAACATAGATGGGAACACAAGTTGAGTTTCAGATCTTGGAGCTCCTTATCCCTATGAGCCATAGGCTATGACAATATCAGAAAATCAGGAAGCTGGTTTTGCAGTGAGGTTAGAGTCTGAGCTACACTGTGGAATGCACAGGTGGGAGTTAGTTCTAGAAAACACAGCGCAGTGCCAAGGTCTATGGGGCTCAGGAAGAATGACCTCATGGGGGTCACCTGCTCATGGGCAGAAATGCAAAGCAACCATGTGCATTTTCCAGCGGAAAGAGGATGGAGAAGTTGGGGGGGGGGTTGCACATTCAGCCCAAAACATTAAGATGTAAATATTTGCAAAGTCCTTTGATGTCCAGCAGAGTCAACTCAGGAAGGCTGTGACATTATGGGTTACCTCCAGAGTACATATCAAGAGGAAGTTAAAGGGTAAAACCCCTCAGAGCAAGATAGGAATAGTAGACTCTTGAAAAGCAATAAATTACCCAAGTCCCAAAACGGTGCAGCTGGTCCATCAACTAGAACAGCGGTCCTCAACCCTTTTGAGGGCCAAACAACCCTTTCACAGGGGTCACATATCAGATATCCTGCATATTAGATATTTATATTACAATTCATAACAGTAACAAAATTGCAGTTATAAAGTAAAAACGAAATAATTTTATGGCTGGTGTCATCACAACATGAAGAACTGTATTAAAGGGTCACAGCATAGGTTGAGAACCGCTGATGTAGAAGGTCCTGGAGCAAAGGCCAAGGATCACAAGCACCTGTGTATCGCAGAGCAGACCTGGCTAGGAGAGAAGAGGGATGAGGACCCACAAAACCTTCTTGGGGAATCCCACTGGAACTTCCTGTGTTTCCACACCAAGTTGAGAGGATTGAATGTTCTGTTGGTTCCCTTTCTTAACTAATAAAATGTTTTCTATTGAGAAATTGCCTGTTCATTTTGTTTAAATTTGTCAATGTTATGTTGTCAGTCTCTAAGGTCCATTGAGACAAACAATTGGAACAGCCTTTCCCATCCATTCTCCGCCTTACAGGGAGAACACCTACCTAGTCTTGTAGCTAGTTATTTTCATATTTTCTTCCACATCTCTAAATAAATTCCATATATTCCTACTTCTGAATTTTGCAATTGCAGACAAAATCCAGTTGTTAGCCTTCACCCAACCCCTGCAACAAGTGCGTGCTTTTCCTTTCGGTCATCTTGCCATTGGAATCTGGGTCCAGCCAGGACTTGAGGATTTTGATATGAGACCTTTGAAAACAAGACTCACAGAGGATGTAGTACACACTTTTCCTGCCTATGTTAATACCCACTTGTCTATTTGATGGCATTACTATGCATCTACCTTAATTCTGTCTCAAATTCTCCCTGCTTCACAACACATTCAAATACAATGTGAGCTATCTCCTTTGGTGTTTGGTGTGTCGACCCATGGGGTATACACTTGTTTTACATGGAATTTTCTCACTGTTTAGTGGTAGCATCAGCAGGATCAGAGCCAGGCCTGTTTGTTTGCCATGCTTACTTACCCAAAAGGGCAGAGATACTTCATGTTGCTTCCAGGCATCTTTCCCTACACAGGTTCATTTAGGAATAGGAACGTTGAAAACCACAATCCATAGAGGGGAGATTTGGCTGGCATTCGTGTGAGAGTTCATTCTTAGCATCTCTGATTTTATCTCCTTCTCTAAGCTAAAACCATCCGGAAAGTCTCATGAGAGGGAGCGTTGGCCTCCAAGGAGAGGGCCAAGCCCACGGTGGCAGCGCATCCAGCATCCAGCATTGGTTTTGCACCCTTGGCCCTTGAGTCTCCCACTGTTTCTGGAGGTCACCTTTATCTGGGATTCTCTAGGATGTGTCACGCCACGGGTACCGAATATGTATGTCTCCTGTCTTCTTTCTCACAATGTCTGATATCTCATCAAAATTGACTGGGCACATGCCTGCCCATTTCATAGTAGTAGTACTCACAACACTGATGGGAGAAGACAGTGTAAATGTTTCAATGTCCATTGGTGGATAATGAAACATATATGCAGTGGAATATTGTGGAGCCTTAAAATAGAAGAGAATCCTGTGACATGCAACTACATAGGTGAATATTTGAATACAGTATAGCACAGTAACTATCATAAACCAGATACAAAACACAAATGCTATATGATGCATCTAGAAAGGACGGTTGAATCAATTAGCAGGAGGTAGAATGGTGGTTTCCAAGGGCTTGAGGCAGTGGGTAGAGGATGAGAAGTAGTTATTGAATGAGTATAGAGTTTCAGTTTCATAAGAAGTAAAAAAGTTCTGTAGATCTGTGGTATAAGAGTGTTAATATCCTTGACACCACAGAACTGTAAAAGGAAAAAAGAAAACAAATCAATACAACAATCAACATAAACTTTAAAGAATATAATTAGCAGACAAGGACACAAAAACACTAGCTTAGCTGCTGTATTCTCTGTAGTTAAGACAACTGGGAAATATTTTTTTAAATGCTAAGTCAAGTCTAGAAGTGAGAGTGCACCATGTTCCGTGAGAAGCATACTGGCTTTGCAGTGTATCTGACCCTACAAGGGAAAAGTTGAAGTACTGGGAGAGACAATGAGTAAGTAAATAAGTAACCTGATATGAAGGACACAAAGAAGAAGTTGTAAAATATTATAAGGGTTTATTAACAAGGTATAGAGAAGCTTCAAAGATTTATTCCACAAACAATAACAATATTCTGCAGAAAGAGAGCAAAAAAGCCACATGTTAAGGAGTGAAGGTTGAGCCTTGGCTCGATGAGAGGTGGAAGTCCACACATCCAAGACGCTCA
Source organism: Rattus rattus (assembly GCF_011064425.1). NCBI lineage: Eukaryota > Metazoa > Chordata > Mammalia > Rodentia > Muridae > Rattus > Rattus rattus. The sequence goes on from NC_046165.1 coordinate 66,675,179, forward strand.
GCAAACCACAGCAGAGGGAAAGTCAGAGGAAAGCTGCACCCGTGCAGGTGGAGCGATTCGACTGCTCAAAACCAGTGAAATGGCCAGAAAATTACGTCAATCCAGAGAAGCAGGGGAGAAGGAAGGTAGATCTTCATCGGAATCCACAAGACAGTGAGGCAACTTTTTAAAGCAAAATGGATGATCTAGGATTCTATATAACTTTCCAAAAGGGAAGAAGACAAAGACTTTTCAAACAAACTGAAAAATCCAACACAGACTTAAACTAAAATTAAACTCAGTAAAGAAACTTCTTAGGACTTGGGAGATAGCTCAGATGGTAAAGTGTTTGCTTTGAAAACATGAATACCTAAATTTGATCCCCAAAATGCACCTCTAAAATAAAACAAGCAAAGTGATGCAAAGTGATTCCAGCCCTCCTATATAATATATATGTGAACGTATACATATGTATGGATGGATATACATACATATGGATACATTAATTGTTGATCCTTGGATATATATGTATCCATATGTATATATGAATAACTGGAGTCTGCTGGCCAGCTGGTCTAGCCTCCCTGAAGAGCTCTAGACCACTGGGAGACCCTGTCTCAAAACCCTGAAGAATGATGCCCGAGGTTATCTCCTCTGGTCTCCATACATGTGCATACATACACATTCATGGGCACCTGTACACATATAAACATTCACACACAAAGAAAATCCTCAAGCACAAAGAGAATGTGGAAGATACAAACCTTAACACACACACACACACAAACACACACACACACACACACACAAGAATGGCACTCAAATATGACAACGTTGATGTACTGAAGAACATACAACTGTGTGTGGATACATGAACCATGTGTATGGCATGAGGACTAAGAAGGATGAGAGATGGGCAGAGTCTAAGACAAGCAGAGAAGGAAAGAAGTGGGTTAACCAGTAATATCAGCGAATGTGTCTAATGGTATGAAAATAGAGTCTTGAAATCTCAGTAGGGTTCACCAGAAAATGAAAAGAATGTTCTAGGCAGATGGACCATTAAGAGGTAAAAGTTCCCTGTGTACTGACAGAGATGAGTGATCACCCCCAGACAAGTCGTAACATGCCAGGCTGGATGGAAGAATGGGTAAGAACTTGTTGTTGAGAGGCATGGCACATCAGGGGAATATTGAACTTTGGTGAGCAATGGGGAACTAACATCTCTTTAAAGAAATATTTCCTGTTTTAGTCTTCTCTTTTTTTAAGTCGTTTTGAACAAATGTGAAGGGCAGATCAGAAAAGAAAGGAAAGGGAAAAATGTAAGTTGGTAGAGAGGCTGAAAAGGATGGCTCAGCAGTTAGAGCTCTTGCTGCTCTTGCAGAAGACCTGGGTTATATCCGAAGCACCCACATGGCAGCCCACGACCACCAATAACTCCAGTTCCAGGAGGTCCAAGGCCTTCTCTGCCCTCGTAGGTTCACGCACATAGATAGATAGAGGTAGATAGATAGATAGATAGATAGATAGATAGATAGATAGATAGATAGATAGATAGATAGATAAATCTTTTTAAAGTTCATAGAAAGAAGCCACAAAGAATGGTGAAGAAGCCCAGGTTAATGTGTAGTAAGGCGGGACATAGAACATACCACAGGGACAGACTCTGAGAACTTCCATATTAAAGGATATTAGACATGAGCTTGCCAGAGGAACCAAGGTTATGTAAATGCCAACCTCAGTGGGCAAAGAAGTAGAGCGGGCAGAGGAAGAAATATCAGCTTGGGGTTGGCCACACACAGATCTGGTTTGGGAAATACTGAATTTTAGAAAATACTCAGATAAAGGAGATTAACTTCTTGAGATAGTGAAATATCTGGGAGAAATGTCAAGGTCAAAGATGACTATTGGAAACTATCCCAGAGAACTAAAAAGCAAACTTTCTAGTACAGTGGAATCGTGTAGCTGTCCCTTGGAGAACACCTGCATTCAAATCAGGGCCAGGATGCAGGATGAAGGTAAGAGGAGAGCTGGGAACTCGTTACGTCTCATGACAGGCTAGGAGGTAGAGGTTCTCTATATGTCACCATTGTCCTCTCTGACTGTCAGGTAAGCTTCCTTACCTTTTAAGAACCAAGTGAGCCTTCACTGCTATTTGCTCTCCCTGATTCCCATGTGCAAGAAGACTGGGCTTCCTTGTGTTCCTGTTGTATGTAGTGTGCACCTTCACTCCCACAGTTAGTGTGCTTATACCTGCACAGAACAGGGAATGCCCTGCCCACTAGACTATGAACTATGAGACAATACAGATCCAGCACTCAGCCAATGTGCAGCCAGCGTCTATAAGGATTTGCTGAGTAGATGCAAACAATGAGCACGTATTTGCTAACGTGATGGTGAAGAAGTCAGACAAGCGCCTTTCTCTCACAAAGCTTCTCTTCCAACCTTGAAGTTAGGAATGCAGAATAGGTAAAGCACTCAGAAAATTAGTAAGAAAGGACAATCCTTTTATTCTGTTAGAGCGACAAAAACAAAAACAAAAACAAAAAAGCCAGCCCAGTTGTATCAAAGAGTGTTCTTCGATAAAAGTCGGGTACTGCTTGAGGGGTCGTGAGATGAGAACTCACTGAGGATGTAGAGTCTACACGGAGACCTAAATAAAAACAAGGTGACCATGCAGAGTGGAGGATCGTGGGCTCAGACAAAGGAAAAACATTTTACATAAAATATGTACAATGCAGAGAATATCACCTCGGCGGAGCGCGTGAACAGAGCACATGTGAGCATGCTGGTCACATGAACATGTCGATTTGGGACCAACCTGTTCTCACTGCAACTGACTGGTAAAGAAAGAACTTGGGTTTTCTCCTATGTGTCCTAGATGGCTTCTGGGTTGTTTCTATCAATGGAATAAACTGGTCATAACTTTTATTTGAAGATATACATCGTTGTAAACAGAATCACAATGGATTTGGTGGGTGGAAAATGAATATATGGGTGGATACGTGCATGACTGATGCATGGGCGGGTGAAGGCTGGTGGATTGAAAGAATATAAGAAGAAAATAAAAATACATCAAATAACAGTACATCAGTGGTTAAGGAGAAGCCTGCTCAGAGAGACAACGGATCAAAGTTTAAAAAATAAAAATTTAAAAGAAAGAATTACTTAACACTGACAGAGGGAGCCATGGGGAGTGCAATAAAAGGAATGAGAGGAAGGCTGGACTTAGGAAGGAGAAAAGACAGCAGGGAGGAATGAGGAGACCTGGAAGGCACCACTTCATGTGACCAGCCTCTGAGGCACGGTGGGTGTAATGGAAGTGAACAGGGTCAGTATCTTAGTCAGGGTTCTCTAGAGTCACAGAATTGATGGAATGTCTCTCTATATTAAGGAACTTATAGTAATGACTTGCAGTCTAGAGTCCAACTAAGCCAACAAGAAAGGATGGGAAGTCCAAGAATCTAGTGCTTGCTCAGTCCCGCGAGGCTAGTTGTTTCAGTTGGTCTTCTACAGAAGTAAGTTCTAACAGATGTGCTGGCAGGTAAGTGCAAGCAGTTGAAGAATAGCGAATCTTCCTTCTTCCAATATCCTGACGTAGGCCTCCAGCAGAAGGCATGGCTCAGATTAAAGGTGTGTACCACCATTCCTGGATCTAAAACTTACTTTGCCCCAGGCTGACTTTGAACTCATAAATCTGCTTGCCTCAGTCTCCTGGAATTAAAGGTATGTACCACCTTGCCTAGGCCTAAGATTTTCATGGCCTCAAGATGCCTCAAGATCTCCATGTCAAGATCCAAATCAGAAACCTGTCTTCCCACCTCAAGATCTGGATCACAGGTGTGCCCTCCATTGCTGGATTGTAACTCATTCCAGATATAGTCAAGTTGACAACCAGGAACAGCCATCACAGTCAGCATCATGGAAGTGAGAATGTGTCAGGACCAATGAGGCATCAATAGGATAAGTCTGGGAAGCAGAGAGGGTTATAACATGGGAGCTGGTAATAAATCCAGCCATTACGGCTTATTTTTTTTCCTTGTATCACCTAGAAGCCCAAACACAAAGGCAGAGAAAAAGAAGTTGGCCTCTGGGATTAACTAGGAACTAATGACTGGGTGTTAAAGCTAAGAACATTGGCTTCCTGCCCACTGACTCAAAACCAGGAACTATCTTGTGTAGGTAGGGTACTGAAGATACTTTATGGAGTAGAATACTTCAGTCCCCCTCTCTTGAAGAAACTATAGCATTGGAAGGAGGTAACATGGCAAGCCAATGCTATCCATCAGGTATAACCCATGCAATAAGATAACCCAGGCTCCTAGAAGCACATAGGAGGGGTGATATGGTTGGACATTGTGCGTTCTCTCAAAGGTCTGTGATTAAAGGCTTAGTCCCCAAAGTGCTGTTATTGGAAAGTGTTGGAACCTTTGGAAGGTGGGGGCTAACAGATGTCCTTAAATTCATGAATGGATGCCTTTGAAGGAAGCTGCAGAACCCTTCTCTTGAGCTCAATATGTATTTTCTTTTTTCAACTAAGTCACCTTGTGTATTTTTATAGTAACATGAAGCTAATACCATGGGCCTTTGACCTGTCCTTGGAAGTTTAGGGAACAGTCCTAGAATAAGGGACTTATAAACTGAGGGCTTGATCAAGGGCAGAAGCCAATCTAAGGCTTCAAGCAGAGCTCATCTCGAGAAGAGTAGAAACGTGATCATCTCTTGAGGACAGCAGTGATGGAGTAGCAGGTTTTAGAGACATTAAAGGGCATGACTTACAGTCTCCAGCCACACTGAAGACATGGAGTGGGGTTAAACAATGCTGTCAAACTTGGACTTGGACAGACTTCTCTGGCTTCAGAAGGACCCAGAGTTGTACGGACCAGCCTACAAACTGAAAGTTTAGGTATTTCTAACTCCATTACATTGTACTCCTTGGTTCCAACAGGTCCTCCCCCAATCATTGGATCAAGGTTAGAAAGCTAAAAGAAGTGGAAAAGTAAGATGGGTGTGAGTTGGCACTCCAGACAAGTGTGCAAGAGAGCAAGGGCCTTTATCACAAACACCATCTCAAGACACTGTCTTTGTACAGCCCAGCTGAATCATTTGCTCTGACAAAGAAGCATGTTTTTCTCCAGACAAAGAGATTCTGCCACAGACTGGTCTGCATGCTGAAGGTGATAGACATGGATGGAGCCCACCTACCCTATCCCAAAGTCTCCATATTAGAGTCTCCTGGCATTTATTTAATCTGCAACGTGCTTGCCTGAGTCCTCCCCCATGGATCAGAATCCAAGTACTTGGGGCCCAAGAATGTGCCTGGCAAACAAGCTGGTGGGTTGACTTCCAAGCTGAACCAAATAATCACCCACAAATTGACTTTACACAAAAAAGTTTCTGTTGGATAGTCCTAGAAGGTAAAGCTCTGGAATTCAGCTGTCCACTGCATTTATTCTCTCTGAAGGCTCAAGGGAGGTCCCATCATTGCTTCCCTTCTGGTGGTAGCCACGGGTCTATGGTGTTCCTAGATACTGTGTACCAACTTGTCTTCACCAGAGAAACATGTCCAAAGGTTCCTCCCCTTATAAGGACACTAGTCTCCGATTAAGTCCCATCCTACTCCACACTCACATAATTGTGGTTTAAGTACAAAACCCTGATAGGTCCCATTCATTGGTGGTGTGGGTTAAAGTCCCACCTGGCGTGTGGGTGACTTGGACTGTTATGATTTAGATTGTACTCCCCTGTGTTACTATTCTTGTTGTTGCGACCAAATACCTGATGACAGCGACTAACCATGGCTTTAATTTTGGCTCATGGCCTGAGAGTACGGTCCATCATGGTGGGCAGGAGTGTGAGACAATTGGTTACCTGGCATCTTCAGAGAAGAAGCTGAGAGCCATGGATGTTGATACTCAGTTCTTTCTCATTTTCATCTAGTCCAGGGCCCAGACCTCAGGATGGTGCAGCTCACATTCGGGGTGGGTGTTTCTACTGCAGTTAAACCTGTCTGGAAACATCCCCATAGAGGTTCCAGGAGGCACGTCTTCTTGGTGATTCTAAATCCCATCAAGCTGACGATCTTTCTTGTAGTACAGGACTATCCTTCCAGCCAAAATTCCACCATCTCTAGGAGTTCTGATGTAACTGCTCATAAAAGTTCATCATGGCCAGCCTATTGACTGTTTACCTTCCCTTGTGGGAGGAGTGAGCAGGAAGCATCAGAGGACCCTCGACTGAGTAATCAGCTACAAGCCCACAACCAGCTGTACACAATCCTGCCCTAATTTCACAGGCCTTAGGTTCTTGCAGGAGGAGTTAGATGGGGAAGTTGGAGGGAAAAGACTCCATCTACGTAGCCTTCTTCTACCAATAAAAGGTCTACTGGGTATAGACCTTCTATTGAGGTCGCTTTAAGGTCACTTATGCTCATGCTCATAGTGATTAAGCCTAACGACTCCCCCATTGCTCTGCAGTCAAGTCTAATGAGCTCATTGGTTTATCCCCTAGGTGAGCTTTGGTGAACCTTGGTCTGTCATTGGGACTTTAGAAGAAGGAGTAGATACTGTTTCCTCTTTTCCCAGGGGAGGATGTCTAAGCAGTAATCCCCTCCAAGACCCCTGTGTTACACAGTCCATTCACCATGCTGAGACACCATTAGGAGGTGATGGAACACTTATGAGGAAAGGCCTGGTGGAAGGACATTAGGTCACTGGGGCGCACATCAAGTAAGCTGGGACATAATATTAAGGTAATATTAAGACCCCAGCACCTTCGTTTTAATTCTAGACTGCCATGAGGTGAACAGATTCCTTGACGATCATTAACTGAGCCACCACAAGCCCTGGGCAACAGGGCCAAGTGACCATAGACTGATGTTATAAGTCAATATAGACCCTCACTCTTTCTAAGCCAATTGATTTATTCTGTCACAGTAACAGAGAGCTGTCCGGACACGTAGTCCAACTCCCCACCATCCGCAAGTAAGTTTTATGGCAGGTGACACTTGAAACATAATCACTGCTCTGAGGACTTGGATGAGATTTTTACCAACACCCCATACACCAAGGTATGGGTCCCGATACCTGACACATTGAACTTTAGTGCTATCTTGTCTAACAGAGCGGAGAAAGAGCTGGGGCAGGTAAGCCATTATGAAATTCTGAGCAACCCAGATTGGCTTTGTGTTACAGGTGCACACCCGCACATTTGTCTCTCCAGAAAGCTGCACAGCTCCTTTCTCTGGGAGCAACATCCCAAATACAACAAAGAGAAAGCAGCTCTTTCCAACCTGAATCTGAACGAGAGGTGGAGGATATTTTTGTCATGATGGACACTTACCTGCCTCAGTTCCAAGCCACACCTGAGGCACAGAGTAGGCACTGGTCACTTGTGGGCATAATAACATTTTCAGAAAATGGCTGAAGCCAGGTTTTCTCCTTCAAATCCTGGCCCTGCCACTCATCAACTTACTGTAAACAGTGCCCAAAGCTTCAATGTCCTCTTTGATGTTATGGATACAATAACAGCACCTACCCGGTGGAATTTAGCAAGACACTAGGAAGAAATCCCTTGTCACAGAATCAACACGGAACACATTTAAGTTATTCTTTTTTTTTCTCCATCTTTATTAAATCGGATATTTATTTACATTACAATTGTTATTCCCTTTCCTGGTTTCCAGGCCAACATCCCCCTAACTCTTCCCCCTCCCATTCTAGATGGTGTTCCCCTGCTCATCCTCCCCCCATTACTGCGCTCCCCCCAAGAATCCCGTTCACTGAGGGTCCAGCCTTGGCAGGACCAAGGGCTTCCCCTTTCACTGGTGCCCTTACTAGGCTATTCATTGCTACCTATGCAGTTGATCTTATAATCTTGACTGCCACTTTGTTATAACAACCTCACTGAATGTGATTTCCAGGCCCCCTACCAGGAGCATACTCAGGAACTGCTATGGCAAAGCCTCCTTCTGACTTGAGCAATTCAAGTAAAAATGGCCTGGGTCTTCTGTGTTTGGAGAGGAATTCTTTGCTCATAGTTTACATCACAAAAATTATTCCTCAGGGGCTGAGGCAGGGGGATGGGGATAGCAGGGATACTGCACAACTTTGGCATACGTGTGCATGTTCATTTTACTCTCTGTTGTCCATTTAAAATCATTCTTTATTGCAAAGTTTTATTACAGGCCCTATGAAAAGTGATTTGTAATATCTCTTAGGCCCTGAGTAGTTTCAGATCAGTCATGATGAAATGGCTCATACTCTGGTAATCAACAAATCCTATACCCTTGGCTTCATTTCACTCATTTTTAACAACTACAGAGGAAGCCCTACAGTTCCCACCCCTCCTCCCTCTTTGTGATATGCTTGGCTCAGGGAGTGACTCTATTAGGATGTACGGCCCTGTTAGAGTAGGTGTGGCCTTGTTGGAGGAAGTGTGTCACTGTGGGAGTGGGCAATGAGACCCTCCTCCTAACCACATGGAGCTAGGTTTCTCCTACTGACATTCGAATGAAGATGTAGAACTCTCAGCCCCTCCTGCACCATGCCTTCCTGGATGCTGTCATGCCCCCACCTTGATGATAATGGACTGAATTCCTGAACCTGTAAGCCAGATCCAGTTAAATTTCCTTATAAGAGTTGTCTTGATCATGGTGTCTGCTCACAGCAGTCAAACCTTAACTAAGACATTATCTCTGGGACCCATCACAGAGGCTAGAGGATGCCCATACAATGTAGTCTGGCAGAAGCCAGGCTATGCTCTGAATTATACTGGGAGTCTGATCCTGTCAACAGTAGACAGATTGGATCCCCTTACCCCTAGCTGGACTTCATGGTTGGGCCTCAGTGGGAGATGATGCCTAGTCCTGCTGGGACTAGATGTCCCAGGGTGCGGTGAAACCCAAGTAGGAGGCCCCCCCTTCTCTGAGAAGAAGGGGAGGGAGTGTGGGAGAAGAGACATTTAAGGGTGGGACTGGGAGGAGAGGAGAGAAGGGGACTGTGATTGGGATATAAAGGGAATAAAAATACATTAATTTTTAAAGAAGAAAGAAATGTATGGCTCCTAGCTTCTTATGTCCCTCTACTTGTAGCCATGTATTCATAAGAAGATACCCAGCTCTCAGCTGCTGACAGACAAGTCTGCCCCATCAGTGTACTAGAAGAAACTGAACACGGCAGGAAGGTACAGTCGAAGACAGGGTCTTTCACATGTTTTTTGAGACAGAGTCTCTCTCATATAGCCCAGACTGGCCTCAAACTAATATGTAGCCAAGATGATCTTGAACTCTGCCTCTACCTCCCAGGTACTGAGATTACAAGCCCATATCGCCATGCCTGGGTTATGCAATGCGAAGGCAAACCCGGGGCTTCCTGCATCTAGGCAAGCATGCTATCCACTGAGTTACACCTCCCTCCCCCGCCTCTTCAAACATTTTTTTTAAATGACAGTGTTGCCCTTTGCTTTTTAACAACCCCCCCCCAAAAAAAGATTGCCCAACTCCAACTCAAAGGCTCCGAGTTTAATCCTCAATTAAAAAGGCGAGCATCCCATCCTTGATCTTCTAGTTTCTTCTCCCTCTGCTCAAATCAACAGAATCCAATCGCTATAGACTTGGGTGAAAGAGAAAAGGCTGTGTGGCAACAGAAAGTGACTGCCGAGATCTGAAGCAACAGCCAGGGGCCAGGGGCTCGTTTGCCGCTTGTTTAAAATCGCACAGGTCAGGCGTTTGTGCAATTTATACAGAATGAAAGGAGAGGCGGGCCCCTCGGCCCCATGTCCACCCGCTCTGCTGTGTTATTACTCTGTTGACCCACTGCGTCATCAATCATAAAAATCAAAACTGACTGTCAGACAAAGGACCAAGGCCTCCCAAAGACCTGTGTGGCATCTGGGATCAGAGCCCTGCTACGGGGCTGAAATCCCGAGTTTCTCCCGGAGAGACGTCACCTGAGCTACTCTCCACCCACACGGCAGTGACCCACTTTCAGTGGGGGCGAGAGGAAAGCTGGGTTACACAACAGCCCAGATGTTTATTTCCCTCTTGATGACTGCTCAAAATAACACTCCCTGATGGAAACAAGGCTGTCCACAGACCTATGTGCTGCAGCCGGACCCACACGCTCCATGCCAAGCTTAATCAGATACACAGAGCCAGCCGTCAGGGACGCTGTGTCCAGGGTGCAACCTAGGCAGTGCATGCGCAGACTAAGTTTGTGAGTTCTGTGCCCCTTAGAGACTTATAAAGGAATCCTATAAAGGAATTCTACTGTGCGTGTTTGTGTGTGTGTGCGCGTGCGCGCGTGCGTGAGCGCGCCAGCTGTCATATATTTGGCCCTGGGGATTGGGAGGAGGGCCTGGGTATTGTGGGCATTCTTTGCTAGCACCAGATATATGCACCCATTGCACCTGGAGCATTTTCCTGCCCTGCATCATTGCTCGATCCCTCGGCAGTGCTGTTGAAATCAAGTATGGATCAAGTCAGTCATCATCCCTGCAATGCGCAAAGGATGAATAACCTATTCATCAGTTCACTGAAAATCGCGGTGTGTACATATGCACACATGTGTGTACTTTCTGTGCAGTCATCCACATGCAGAATACACAGGACACGCAGTGGTAGCATTGACGCAGTGTCACGTGTACAAGGTGATGGCACCCTTACTGGGTATGCTAAGGCATCACAATTCTAGGGAGGAGCTCTGGGGAAAGGCAAGGAACTCAGCCAGAAAGTGACAGACAGGATGCTGGAACTGAAACCCCAAAACTGAAACCCCAAAACCGGCCAGGAGCTGGCCTGTGAACAAGTCAGGCAGAGTTAGACTCCAGGTCTGGCAGCAAGGGTATCTGCCACCAGTGGACTTCAGAGCTGTGGACAGGCTAGGGACAAGGTGAGAGTTGAGACCTGATTAGAGACAGTTTGACAGGGCCCTGGAGAGTTGGTTAAAGCAGTTGCTGTGCAAATAAGGAGAACTGAACCCAAGCCAGGTGGTTTCATCTGTACCCAGTGCTGGGCACAGAGAGCGGTAGATGCTGACAGCTTGCTGGCCAGCCAGTCAAGCCAAAATGGCAAACTTCAGGTTTAGTAAGTGTCTCTGTTTCAAACCATAACGTAGAGAGAGCTAGAAGACACTCAGTATAGACCTCTGCTCTCCACATATGCACATGCGCATACACACACAGACACACACATTCACAGACAGACAGACAGACAGACACATACACACACACAATTTTGTTTTTAATGTAATGCGAATAACCAGGGCCAGATCAAACCAGTATCCACACACCTCATGCCCATCAACCCAGAGGGCAAGACCTTGTATCCAAAGCAGTGACTTTCACGGTAGGAAACCCTTAGAGTGGGGAGCATGAATCAAAGTGGACACAGGAAGAGATAAAAGAAGTTTCAAGAGAATGAGGACCCTGATTCAGAGGGGCACTAGGACGCCCTGGAGCTGGAGACAGCTGAAACCTGAGTGTCCGTGGAGGAGCTCCTGGGAACGGAACGGGGTGGACTGAGCTTTCCAAGGATCACCGAGGTTCACAGGTTAGGAAGCAACAGATGACCACATGTGCATCACTGCCGTCCCACTCTGAGGAGCTGCCTGCACGGCGTGTGAGAAGGGGGGAGATGTGGCTGACAAATCCCAGGGTCCAGCCCCAGTGCTTTTCACATGGCACACATATAAATTCTGCTCTCCACTGCACAGCTGCAGCTGCTCCCTCCAGCACCTGGCTCTGTTTGTCACCCAATCTTGCTCCACAGTGGCCTCGGTTGCAAGGCTCCGCCCCACATCTCTGCCTGGCAGGTCTCTCCTGAACCCCATCACAGGAACTGCTGAGTTTCAAGTGGCCTTGAAGCTTGTCCTCGACCTACCCAGCTTTCTTCGGAATGGCACGTGTCACCCAGCTGGGGACTTTCAGATGCTGATTCTCAATACTCAGGTAGAGGACAAACCTACCTGGAGATCCGAGGCACAAACAGGTACCCAAGAGCAGGGAACTGGGCAACATGAGAAAGCCAGAAAGTCTCAGACCTCTACCCCTACACACAATCCCACTTCTAATTGTAGATAGGGGGCTTTCAGTGCGGGCAAGTTCGGGAACTTTTGAAACCATTTGTTAAAGGCTGAGTAGTTTCCAGTCAATCCTGATGAGAATTCAGATACCACAGCTATCAACAAGTCTTCCCAGCCAGACCTCTCCTCCAGAAAAATCATCTCACTGACTTGCTTAAGAACTGAAATACGTTTCAGAAGTCCCTTCGCCACCCCTTCCATCTCCCAGACCCACCATAGAGGCTGTCAAACTCCCACACATACTGCAGTGGAGTCTGGCGAATGTGTCAAACCACAGGTTGTTGGGGACATGATGCTGTCAACAGCAGAGGAATCAGAAGGTAGGAGTCCTAGCATCCTACCTCTCCATGTCCAGCCATATAGACTTGAGAGATGACAGAGGACTTGGTCCAGTTACTAATGGTGAAGAAGACAAGACTGCTTGCTCTACCAGAGTTCCAAAGGAAATGAAGGCAGGACAAGAAGGCACGGCCCAAGACAGTTCTCCATCTTCTGGCACCTTGTGTGTAAGATACGGGTGATAATGCTGCCCTGGACCAAGGGAGGAGGCACACAGAGCTCCTGGCATGGCTGTGGTTCTTATATCTTATAACGTGAACTTCCCTGTGTCCTAGTGAGAGAAGCAGAAGGTAATGGAGTTCTGTGAGTCCTCTTATTCCCTGAAATCCTAGTGACTTTTTATTCCATGGGACTTCTGTAGTCATCAATGTCTTAGGCAAGACTCAAAACATAGGTTCACACTCCCTACCTTGTAGGGACTGGCTCTTTATAGCCACCAACCAATCCACCACCAAGAAAACTGTTGCTGACTGGACTTCCCGTGGTTCGTCACCAGAGCCACTCGAGGTGGTCAGTGTCTGAAGATCTGGGGAGGGGAGTCCCTTTATGACGAGTTTTTTTTTTTTTTTTAATGTTGAAATCAGGAGGTCTCTGCAATAAACAGAGTGCGAGCCTCCTCACAAAGTAACGTAAACCCGATAATGCTATTTTTAAAAGGCTTTAAATAACTTTTTCAATGCAAAACAACCCCACTTAAAGCAGACTTAATTCATTTTATGGGCCAGTTCTAAAGCAGAACCGCTAGTGCTCCAAAAGCCACCCTGAACCAAAGAGAGCCATTTCGTATGTCATCACCACTGGGCCACTTGTGTTGTGACATTAAACCAATAGGTTCCACATGGCTGGACGAAAAGGGGTATTCTCTGTATGGCTCGCTCGCTCTCTCCTTCATTTTGGAATGACAGAGGGGATTTCCCTAATAGAATCTCCTGTGCTTCTGACTGAGGCCATTTTATGCAACCAAAATAAATTAAATTAAATTAAAAAGTCCCTCATCTGAGCCTTTGGCTCCAAGTGAAGTCCAAAACTGAACTGGGCTGATGTGATTTCCCCGATAAGTTACTCTTACAGGCTTCACAATGCTGGCCTCGAGTCCACACTGCAGTCAACAGCAGTTCAGCCAAGGCACGGAGCTTGATAGCCCATTCGCTGCCTTTTAATTAAAATTCCAAGTTGGTGTTTTGTTTTCAAAGGAAGGATGGCGAGGCTCAAGGTCACCTAGTGCAGCCAGGAGCTGAGGGGAAGAATGCCCGCCATGGTTTTACACTCCAGCGGCTCTGAGGAGGGCAGGGCGCTGCCACAGGAAGGATCGCTAACAACTTTCAGAATGGTTTCCGGATATAAATAGCAGCAATGGCATGATATATTCTAGCAAGAAAGACTGGAATAAAAGTAGGTTACTGACTGGCAGATGCCTGCCTGCCAGTGGGCAGTGGAGCATCAGGGACTGGGCTCATTCCAGCTATATTTAGCATTCGCATTAATGTACTGCTGAGCAGTGCCCTTCAGGAGAACCGCAGAAATCAGAGGAAGAAAGATGACGAAAATTGATGAAGCAGTCGCTATGAGAAACCCCTGGGCACAATCACTGTGATAAATACCTTGTTAAGTCCCTGGCCCATTCCCACCTTATGTTTCCTCTTAACACTAGGGGTCCATTAGTGAACACTGCTACCTCCCAAAGGGGAAGCCATCTGCATTTAGGAGTTAGAGGCAGGCTGGGCCCCATCCAACCTGACAAAGAAAGCATCCCTAGAGTTAAAAAGATGGAGGAGACCACTAGGCGTGGGCTGGGTTATTTTCTTTCCGACGTGCTCTCAGTTTGTGGGGTGTGTGTGTGTATGTGTGTGTGTGTGTGTGTGTGTGTGCATGTGTGTGTGATTTTGTTCTTTTCTATGGCAAGAATCACTAAAGCACAGAAGAAAAGAACTTTGGGAGAGGTGTTAACTCCTTGACAAAACTTTAAACAAATAACGGCGAGGTCGATGGATGGCCTTGCCTTGCACGGATCCTTGATCTGGGGTCAGAAGTAAGTATCCGGGTGTGATCCGAGTTGTAGTTTTGAAAATGGAAAGGAAGCGGGCCCTCCCCAGGAAAGAGCAAGCCAGGAACCTGACTGGCCCTTGGGTCTCATGACTCAGGCAGAGAGCAGTGTGTTACCTTGGAAGGATAATTACACCAGCTGATTCTGGTTCTTCACGGGGCAGTGGATTCCACAGAGGGTACAGTGTGTGGCACGAGGAATTCTGACCACAGCTCGCATCTCTTAGAGGCTGTGTGACCTTGGGAAAAATCCCCCAACTGTGCCAGCCTGTCCCTCCATACAGAGAGATGGGGAGTAGTAAGAGTCCACTGTGGTTCAGTTGCAGTTCGTGTCCCCCAAGCTGAAGCCTGGTCTCCCAGTGGTGGTGGTGAGGCCAAGTTTTAATTGTTGGGAAAGTGGCCCCTGCGATACAAAGAAGTGAGTTAAGACACAAGTCAGTGGGCTCTAACAAAACACAACCTACCTCTTTCTTCCTGTTGTCTCTTCTGCCCACCCTCACAGTGCTGTGATGCCATCTGCCAGGGAATCCTCACTGGAGCTCATAGATGTAGCTGTCACATCCTTAAATCACCAGAACTGTGATTCAAATGAACACCTTTTGTTATAAAGTACCCAGCCTCGGGCATTCCGATACAACGACACCAAACAGACTACCAGCAGCCCCAAGAAGAACTGCTATGGAAAGACGACAAGATAATGCACATCAAAGTACTTAACTTGGTACCTACAATATTGTGAGTGCCCAAGACACATCAGTTATTATGATAACCAGTGCTGATGTGTCTCCAAAAGGACAAGAGTAATGAATATAAATGGGGGCTCTAAGACTATTCGTTTCTCCCAGAAGCCTGGTATGGGGTGAGCCATCCTGACACTTTGCTATCGGGAGCACCATTTATACCTATATGGATTGAGCTAAGCATGCTGGGAGTGAGGGGTTATGCATCTCCCTTTGTCTTCCCTCAGTTGAACATCTGACCTGCGTTCAGGGATCAGATTGAAATAAATCCAAGCTGCTAATTGATCCCATTCCCACAAAAGTCTCTCTTTTCACGGCAATAACGTGGATTGCATTCGTGGCACACATTTCCAAAAATAAAACGAGCTTGGGAAGATGTTACTGTGATAGACAAAGCAAAGACCTTTCATGTTGAGTAACACAGAGTCACGGCAAGTTATTTTTGCCCTAAAACCTTAGTATCTTTTAACTGAGCTGGGGCATGCTGGGAACAAGATGCGCTGTTAAGTAGAAGAGGGCTAAAAAAAAATGATGAGAAAGGAATTTGCTGACTGGAGGTGTGATTTGTACGCAGCTATGCCGAGATCTGATGTGATGGGGGACAAAAAGGAGCCTTGTCTCTAGAGGAGGGCGTTGAGCCAGCTGGTGTGTGAGAAGAAAGAGTGGCAGAGGCTACCTCCTCCTCCGTGTGGCTACTATGCAAATCACTGAGTGAATCCCCGACCTCTGTAAGAGTCAGCATCTCCAGCTGTAAAAGGACAACAATTCAAGCATTTCACGGGGAATCAGGAGGCACATCTCCCTGGCAAACAGCCTTCTCTCTTCTATGCAGAGTGAAGAGTTTACAGCAAGGCCTGCCACAGGCTAGCCCAGTGGTTGGCTATGTCCCAGTGTCTTCATCCAGATGAACTCAGGTTTCTGGAAACATCAAATCAGGGTTTCCACTTGACTTCTGCCAGCACAGCTCTACAGAGACGCCATAAGACTTCCTTGTCTCAAAGTTTAGTGGCATTTCTTTCCCTCCTTTTTTGCAGTGACTTCCACTGACTGCTTTCCGTATTAGAAAGCTTTGGGCTTTTTTTTTTTTTTCTCCTGCTTGTTTGTTTCTATGGTACAATTCTGCTATAGGTCTTCCCAGCCTCTCTGACTCTTTTCCTCCAAGTCTACAGTATATACACAGTGTGTAGTTTTGAGAGAGAACTGTGTCACCTGCCAACATTTCTATATCTCTTCTTCTCTTCCTAAAACGATCTCCCGAATCCCACCAAAAAGTCTCTTTCATTTCCTTGTCTTCAATTCTCTATTCCTGATCTCACAGGTCCCAAGTCCATATCTCAGGTCCTAACGCCATTTCCGATCCTAAAAAGAGGAGGTAGAACCAGGGAGAAGTGGCAGGGGCATCACTCGCAGCTCCACACTGTCATCATCCGGGTAAGACTGTGAGTCCAGCGATTCCTAAATTTCATATTTCACCAAAGAACCAAAAGTGCAGATTTCTGACAGTCCTTTACACATTTTATCGTCTGGGCCTGACATAAAAGCTCTCCACAAAAGATAATAACATAAAGACACCCTGTCTTGGTGAGGTGGTGACCTAAAAATATACACTTTCAACATTCATAAGCAAGTATGTTGAGTGGCCTTTGAGATGTGGGACCTTCGGATGCTCAATAGAATATGAAAATTTGTCATGATGTGGTCAAGGCTAAACAAAGCCCTCTGGGCCAAAAGGATGAAGGAATGGTCCATCCTGAACCCAAGCAAGGTCATATAGAGAAGTAATTGAGATGAAGTTTCACCCAACAAGCTCTGTGTTCTCTTATCTACATACCCATTGCCACTGAAAATGCTTCTCAGTGCAGATGAGAGCTCTTGATTATTGTGCTAATCTCATTGCTGTTGCTGTGATTAAAATATCCTGACAAAAGCAACTTAAAGGAGAAAGGGTTTATTTGTTCTTACTTCCAGAGCTGTGTTTCTCAATCTTCCTAATGCTTCAGTGCTTTAACACTGTTCCTCATGTTGGGGTGAGCCCCAACCATAAAATTACTTCCATTGCTATTTTGTAACTGTCATTTTGATACTGGTGTGAATCATAATGTAAATATCTGATATACAGGATATATGATATGTGAACCTGTGAAAGGGTCATTTGACCTCCCCCCTAAAGGGGTCATGACCCACAGGTTGAGAATGAAGGGACAACATGCCATCATGGTGGGGAATGCATGGTAGCAGGAACATAAAGCAGTTGTTCACCTTGCCTTGGCAGTCCAGAAGCAGAGAGGGAACAGGAAGTGGGGCAAAGCTATATATCCTGAAAGTCTTCCCCAGTGGTGTGCTTCCTCTATCCAGGCTCCTCCTTCAAAAGCTACCAGAACCTTCTCAAACAGCACTACCAGCTGGGGATTAAGCTGAGCCTCTGGGAAACATTTATCATTTGAACCACAACTGTCAAAAATATAAAACCTATATAGTATGAATATTTCAATTAGACACTACCCAAGTCAACCCCATGCAAAAGATACCTAATAGCCAAATGTGGTCGATGGGCAACTAATTAGCTTTTCTTCTTGATTCACAACTTTCAACTACCACTATATACCTATGTAAGTCTTTCTGGAGCTTCAAATTTGATGTCAAGCCCAGCTTAAGCTTCACTCAGCAAGCTCTTTTTAATGTTGTCCATTATTAAATGTGACCAGTCTCATTCACCACGCACCTGGGTGTCATAACTCTGCATCCTTTCTGGCTTTGCTCTCAACTTAACAGTTCTGCCACACGTCGTGTCCTGACTCTAGAGCCCTTGTTCTGTCTCCCCCGTGCTGTTAATTTCCACCTCTGTGTTACAGTAGCCCTGTGCTAGCCCCATCTCTTTCTCCCAATGATAATCCCTACTACTGACCAATTAATCTTCCTAAAAATATTTCTTTCCTCATAATTCCCTTACTTAGAATCTTCAAAGCTTTCTATAAATCCAAAACTCTGGTGTATCTCCTTCTGAAACCGGCATCTAAGGTCATTGAAATCGGATATGGGCTTTGCCCATTATTCCCAAGCATATTATATATACTCTCTCCTTCTGTGGTAATAGGACCTCCAGTGATTTGCTGAAAACATGGACATTTAGATACAAAGTTTATTTCCTGTGCCTCTTGAAGTTAAGTTTGCCTGAGTGACTACAACTCAATCCAGCTGATACAAAGTTTTATGTGATAAGTTCCACAAATCTTCCCTGAGAGGCATGTCGTATACATCCTTTATCTTCTCTATTTTTGTCTATTTTCCCTCTATTGGAATGTTTTTTGAGACAGAGAGAATACACAATGTTGTTTAGGTTTGCCTCAAACTTTGCAGAAAATCCCCTGCCTTTGCTGTCCAAGTGCTGGGATTACAGACTGAGTCACTGTATTCTCTCTTCTTTGTCCCTTCTCCACCTTAATGGCTAGACTACAGCTGCATTGGTCAGGGTTCTCCAGAGGAAATAGAAACAAAGAATTCATATATAGATAGACATGGTTTATTATGAGAATTAGCTCATAAAATTAAGGAAATCAAGAAAGTTCCAAAACATGCTTTCTGCAAGCTGGAGGCCACAAAATTTGTTGATGTGATTTGGTTCAAGTCTGAAGGGTGAAAAACAAGAAAGCTAATGGTATGGATCCCACCCCAAGGCTATCACTTGGAGTGGAAAGTCCAGGAAATCTTGGTGTAAGGTCTGAAAATCTGGTATTCAAAAGCATGTAAAGATAAAGGTCTTAATTCAAGAAGAAGAGAATCCCCCACCCCCCACCCCCACCTCTATGTTCTCTCCAGGCCCTCGACAAACTGGCAGACATTCTTTCTCTCTCTCTCTCTCTCTCTCTCTCTCTCTCTCTCTCTCTCTCTCTCTCTCTCTCTCCCTCCCCACCCCCTCTACTGAGAGTAGATCTTTATCAGTCCACTGATCCAAATCCTAATCCCATTCAGAGCTACCCTCACAGATCCACCTAGAAATAGTCTTATCAGCTCTTCAGAATCTCTTGGCCCAGTCAGGTTGATGGTTAAAATTCGACATCGTAATGGTGCTTTGCAACTTTGTACCATCAACTGAAGACCTGCCCTGGAATAACAAAGCCGAAGAAACCTGGATCCCTGACAATTCCCTTCCAGCCCTGGGTCTGCCAGGCTCGGCAAATTTATAACTTAAGTCCTAGTTGCTTTGAGTTTTCTACCCCTTAGCTAAACCTTAACCACACTAATCAACCCCATAGAATGCATCTGTTTCCAGATCCTAACCATGTCTTACCCATTACTCAAGCTACATGCTGTCCTCCAAGCTTGCTCTGCTGTCCTCCAAGCTTGCTCTGCTTCCCTGCCTCTCTCTCTCCCCCTCCCCCTCCCCCCCTCTCTGTCCTCATGCTAAACCTGGGTATATTCGCACACTGAAATCATACCCATCTTCCAAGATCCATGTACAGTTCCACATTTCAGCTCCAGGAAATCTTCCTCCATCTTTACTAATAATACAGAAGGTAACTCCTCTCCCTACCTCCTACCCCTCCCTCTCTCTCCTTCCTTACTCTCCTCCCCCACCATATTGTCTGTTCTTCTCACAGATACTTGTCTAATCTCTATCAACACAGGTTCATATGCACACACAGCATCCTATGTCTCAACACTGTCAACATTGTGCTTCTCAAACATAATGGGTATATATGATGGCATTTGTTTAATTGAAGTGAGAAAAATCACCTGTAGAAAACAAATGGCTGAGGCTTGTACACAGAGGATGTCCCCTTGGGTCTTGGGATAGGTCAGAGACAAGACAAACACTGTGTGTGGGACTCAGGTACATCTGTGGCCTAGGGTTTGATGTACCAGATCCTCCCTGTCATTGCTTCAACCCATGTCATTCTCAGTTCCTAGGAATCAAGCAGTCATCAACTCTCTACATCTTGCCCATGGCTTTCCCATGCCTCACTTTTGCCCAGGCTATCCCTAACAAGAACAGCCTTGGCATTACTCACTTGGCCAACGGGCTGGTTTGGTTGAAGAGTCATCACTTATATATCTCAGAACTCCTGACTTGGATATAACCTCTGCTGCACTCTAAGATCCACATCTCCTTTCAGCTTTTTCTTTTGAAATCGTATCTGAATGACATGATATGTGGCTTGGCTAAGAGTCCAGGATTGTGTGGCATACGGCCATGTTGGCTTCGAGCCACACAGTGAGATTATCCAGGGCTGGTCTTGGTACCCAAGAGCTGCTTATCTGAAAACCTCCATTGTGTCTCCTTACCTCTGGGATGACATCTGAATAGAAACAGTGATGAATGTCATTGGGAGAGAAATGAACCATCTCTGGGCCCTAGACCACTCAGATTGAGCCTACCAGGGTGTCATATTGTCACATCTGAGCGACTGCCCAAGAGACATATGTTCCCCTAGAAACTGCGGCTCTTAAGCAGCCTGGGCTGAACGTCTACTCCATCTCTGCACTCAGAGACTTCTCACAGGGAGACACATGACCTCTGTCTCCCCGATGCACACCTAGAACATTCTAAACCCAGAGCAGTGCTGAGGGTGAGAGTGAACATGCAGGAAGGAGGGAGGATCATGCAGCCTCCTGGCTGAATAGAAAGGGAAAGAGGGGGAAACATTGGTTTCCAGGAGTTAAAAAAACAAGTCTCCTGTGAAGTATCCACGGCCAGTCTCCCCTCTCTCTAGAAGCCTCTGATCTGAACCACTGATCCTGCCGTCACCACAGACACAGAGCATTCTTCCCCACACCTTCAAAGGCAGATGCAGACACCTTGAACCTTGGCCTTATTTTTCTTTTCTTTTTTTAATGCTACCTTTTAAAAACAAATTATTATTCAACATTACTTCCTGTTTTTGATGTGTAAAATGTGACCGTTTAAGCATCCCTCTAATGCTTAGATCTGGGCTCAACAAATCTTTTCCACAAAGGTCTACATAGTAAATGTACTTGAGCTTTGCAGGCCGTTCAGTCTCTGTCACCCCGCCCCACAGCAAAAGCAGCAGTGAGAAAGAAAAAAAAAAAAAAAGGAAGCTAATGAGCATGACCACGTTCTAATAAAACTTTATTTGCAAAGACACATAATGACAGTCAGCCCATCAGCTAGATTTTTTGACAACCCCTGAATCAACCCAGACCTGAAGAGAACCCAAGGAAACATCCAGAAGGAACAAACTGAGGGCATCTAGGGCAGAGCTCTTCCAGCCAGGCAGCTGTTGTTATTCCAACCTTCCAGTTCCAGATGTTAGAACCATAGGGACATCTGCTCACACCCGAGGCTCATAGTGAACATCATTTTTGGTTCTCAACCATCAGAAACTCTACCTGTCAGACCAACTAAACCATTTCACCTTATCTCTTTCCATGCTGACTGTATGCCTATCCTAGGATTCATCTTCACCTGCTACTATTCATGGGAGTTATGTCCACACTGAGGACTTATGGAACTAAATAACCACACAGCAATACAAGTCTGCCTCGGGTGTCACAGACAGTGTCAGAGAGAAGGTGACATAAGAACAGGTATTTGTCAGGCAAAGGAGAAACATAGCTGTATTCATTAGTTTTCTCCTCACTATGGCCAATCTGACAAGAAGCAACTTAAGGGAGATAGGGCTTACAAGGGCTTATGTGGTCTCACGGTTCAGGAGAGCCACAAGTATGGGGAAGGCTTGGTGCTGGGCCCAGCCCATGTCCACAATGGTCAGAGGCTGCCTACCCACACCTTGGAGAGTGAACAGACAGGATGCTGGGGCTCATCTGACTTTCTCATCTCTCCCCTTTCAATCAGTCGGGACTCAACCTCATGGGAGTGAGCCATCCACTTTAAGGGTAGGGCTTACCTTCTTAGTTAATCCCCCCCCCGGGGGGGGGGAGGTTTCATAGACTTACCCAAAGCAGTGCCTCCATAGCGCCCCGGGGGCTTTTCACACTAATCAGGTTGACAGTAAATTGATCATCACAACAATACATACCAGGGAGCATGACCAAAGAAAAATGATACAATTAGATATTAATTTTATGAAGTTATATAACTTTGTTGTGAAAAGGCAGAAGAAGGCAGGGCCTGGCAAGGACACAAAACACGGGGCTGTTAGGAGAGCCAGGGTAGACGGGAATACCAACTCTGGAGCACAGAGGCGGCTAAGGAAGGAACGCCTCCCGTGCCTGAACAGCTTCTACTGTAATAGTGAAAGAGCTCAGCGGCAGCTCGAAAGGGGCCGTAGTAGAGAGGGTAGGAGTTGGTTAGGGTTAGGAATCGATTAGCCACAAAGTTAGCTCTTGTTCAGCTCAGCTTTAGGGAGCTCTGGGCCCTGAAATGAGGTTGTCAAGTCCTTTACTCCCTATTTTCAAACCAATTCAAAGATTCTCAAAATAAGTTATAATCTATCAACTCAAAAACATACTAATTTCCATATTTAAATTTTTTAGTTTTTTATTTTATTTTATTTTTGTGTATGAATGTTTTGTCTGCATGTGTAAATGTATACCACGTGGCTGCGGAAGTCAAGAGGGGGTATCAGATCTCACAGAACTGGAGTTATAGATGGTCATGGATTACTAAGTGAGCCCTGGAAAATGAACGCAGGTCCTCTTCAAAAGCAGAAAGTATTCTTAACTGCTGAGCCACCTCTCCAAACCCTATTTTCCACATTTCCACTTTAAATTAGCAAGTATCCTGCAAATATTTCTGTGTGTCTTAGTTAACTGGCTGGATGTTTCATCTACATTTTATTTCATAGCACAGTAAATTAGCTTCCAATTAGTGGCATCCTGGATTTTTATGGTAGTGCGCTGAAAATCCAGTAGAAAACTGAATAATTCCTGTTCATCTAGAGCTCTCTAAACCACTGTTCATGGTTTGCTAGTCACTTAGCAAAACTTTGAAACGTTTAAGGAAGCTTAAAGAGACTCTTAAAAGTTTTCTTGAAGAAAAGATAACCATACTCTCAGAAGCTCGACCCAACATGGTTTCTGTAGCGACCAAGGAATATTGGGTAATTAATTTGATGGCAGTCAGGCAGTGTCACGTAGGAACACATCCAAACTAAAGAATAAAGCGATGGTGCTCACATGTAAAATTCCATCCCTTGCGAATCTGAGGCAGAAAGATCACAAGTATCAGGGCAGCCTGGACTACACAGTGAACCCCAGCCTAGCTAGGACCATTTAGCAAGAGTCTGTCTAGAAAAGGAAATTGAAGTAATTTCTGCAACAATTGAGGGTGCAATTCTTAGAAAGAAAAGGTAACAAACAGCCAGAAGCATGACTGCTAGACCTAGGGAATTTCGTTGGGGCATTTAGCAAGCAGGTGAATTCAATGAACAAATTAATTATTTTTAAAACAACTTGTGACTCATTCACAGCCTTGACTTCATTCAAATAGGTCTTTTGTTATTCTTCAAACTGGATCATGTGAGTATCTAATAAACAGAATGTCATGTGAGCCTAGTGATTGCCTAAGTTGGGAAAGGGCTAAAATCCTTAAAGGTACCCAAGGATAAGAAGCTAAGGTGAAAGGCGCCTTGTTTTCCTGTTTCCTGGTCATACATCTAGAGGAATGTAATGAATTTCTTATAGGAACCTTCCATAGCTTAGACAGGTGACCCTGCCATGGCCTAGACAGGTGACAGGTGTCCCCTGCCATGGCCTAGACAGGTGGCAGGTGTCCCCCAGAGGCTGAGTCTTAGCAGATGGGACCTAGTGAGAGTGAGTAAGGTCACTGGTTGTATCTCCTTGAGGGAACTTTAGAGCACAGCTCTTCTGTCTCTTTGATTCCTGGTTACCATGGATCCAAAATCAGTCTTTCCCTCCTATAAGCTGATTACCTCAGATATTTTGTCACAGAGACAGAAAGATGGCTGATACAGAATCTCTCACTAAATCTTTATCTCTGCCAATCTGATCCACCCCATACCATACCAATTCTTCTCACATAACTGTTATTTTCCAGGATCCCTAATGTCTCTCTTCTACCTTCCAGTGCTTTTGGTAAAACATTTCTTCCTCACGTGGAAGATCTTTGATCTGAGATTAAGATGGATGGAAAGATGGATAGGCTGATGACTGAATGGTAGTTGGATGATGGGTGAGTGGATGGATGGATGGATGGATGGATGGATGATGGATGGATGGATAAATGTTGGATAGATGGGTGGCGGATATTGGTGGATAGGTGGATGGATGGAGGTGGATGGATGGATGGATGGATGGATGGATGGATGGATGGATGGAAAGATGGGTGGACAGGTAGATGGATGGATGGATGGATGGATGGATGGATGGATGGATGGATGGATGGGAAGATGGGTAGATAGGATGGATGGAAGGATGATGGATGGATGGATGGATGGATGGATGGATGATGATGGATGGATGGATGGATGGGTGGATGGATGGACAGATGGATAGATGAGATATATAGCTATCCCTCATTCACACTATTCCCCTTCTGTGGATCTGCTATTAGAAGCTTACCTCAGCCCAACCTCATCAAGGTCACTCGATTGCATTTTTCCCCCCACTGCCAGCCACAGGCCTGTCACACCCTGCTACACTCAAAGTCCCCTGCAATGAAAACTTTTATGACCCCCTACCCTCACCCTGTGCACTATATACATTCTGTATCTGTGATCAAGTCCCACATACCCAGATCCTCTGGCAGGACTAGACAAGCGTGGACTCCCAATCCAGGCCAGCAATCACCAGGCTAGCCAGCTTCTGATAAATGGTCCGGCTCAAAAGCTCGTCTTGAGTAAAAAACAGCGAAGTAGAACCAGACCAATGAGGTCTTCTGTCCTGAACATCTGTGCAGAACACACAGAAAGAGGTCTTAAAAAGTGAGGGGGTTGAAACACAGGGAGGCACATTGCATAGATAGCAGGGCCTGAAAAGGACCTGGGCTCCTGCTGCTGCCAGGCCACAAAATTACCCTGACACTCGAGCTCTTTCGCTCCAGTGTCTCCTTCAGTTTGCTTCTTTATTCAACCTATGACCGTCGACCCAGGTATGGCGCCACTCACAGCAAAATCAACCAACAAGCAAGAAAAGGTCATTCTGATGGAGATACTTTCCTCCATTGAAGTTCCTTCTTCTCAGATGACCCTGGCTCCTGTCAAGTCCACAGAATCAAGCCAACCGTACCATGGGAACCTGGAAATGTAAGAAATCTAAGCGCGCACGCACACACACACACACACACACACACACACACACACACACTGACCTTTGTCACGTCCTGGTTCACAGTGTCTACAGAGTTCCTGACTTTCACCTTGGCTCAGGTGTTTTATAAAGGCAGCTGGGTTTGCACGCACTTTAGTTTTGCTTCCCAGCAGATCATAATGAGCAGGGCTGTGGCTCATGTTTCTCTGTGCCTTTCATATCCTGATGACCTTGGATCAGTTATTTAACCTCCCCAAGCATCAGCATTCTCATTTTCAACACCAGAGTAAGAACTTCACCTACTTTTGTAACCGCGGGCTTTTCCACCCATGCACTAGTTCCCAAAATACTCTGAGACTGAATTATTTATGAATAAATGCCTGGGCCTGATGCTTTGGCTGGTTCACACTACTTGTAGCTTAACTAACCCATTTACTGTATTCTAAGTCCTGCCACATGACTGATTACCACTCCTCAGGTTCATACTACCTTCTCCTTCAGTTTTGGAGGAGGGGGAATCTCCTCCCATGCCTCACTATATCCCAGAAGTCCTCTCCCTGTTGAAACTCCCACCTCCTATTTCCTGCCTCAGCTAATAGGCCATTGGCTTTTATTGAAAAGTGATGTTTTCATGCAGAACACAACAGATTCTCTCCACACGTTTTATAGACTAATTGTGAAGGATGAATAATAGTGAGTTTGTAACATTTTCAGCATAGAGCCTGATGCACAATGAGTGCCTGTAAGTGCTGCTGCTGATGGTGATAATGGTAATGGTGGTGATGATGGTGATGGTGGTGATGGTGGTGATGATGGTGATGGTGGTGATGGTGGTGATGGTGGTGATGGTGGTGATGGTGGTGGAGGTGGTAACAATGGTAGAGATGGTGATAGTGGCAGCAATGGCCACTATGCCAGCAATGGCACTAGTGATGATGGTGGAGACAGTGGGATGGTAGCTCGCATCATACAGTCCTCTCAGTACACAGCCGATGACTTGGAAATGCTTTCTAATACATGAGTTGCTTAGCAGATTATTTAGGATAGGAGTTGTAGGCAGATACACATTAAAATAAAAACTCAAATCTGAGGCCAGTGAGATGGCTCAGTGGGTGCATTCCTGCCAAGCCTGCTGACCTGAGTTCAATCCAAGGGACCCACACCACTGAAAGGACAGAGTGGCTCACCTACAAGTTATTCTCTGACCTCCACACATGTGCCATAGCATGTATACATAGCATAGCATGTATACATATACATATACATATACATACACATACATACATACATACATACATACATACATACATACATACACACAGGGTTTTTTTAAGTTTAAGGAACTAGGAAAGTATTTCATCAGTAGAGAGCACTTAATGCTTTTGCAAAGGACCTGGGTTCAGTTTCCAACATCCACACCTGGCAGCTAGAAACCACCTGCCACCCCAGGTCCAAGGGATCTAACCGGTCTCTCTGTAGGTACATGCACACATGCTGTATGCATAAACTCATGCAGGCACACACACCTATACACACATTGTAAAAAATAAATAAATAATCTTCTAAAAATTTTTATTGAATATGTGGATCACCTCCTAAAATATCAAGCACTGTAGGAGAGTATTATAAGGATTCTCTGGCAGAAACTCTCATTTAAGGCTAAACATTAGAATCAAATAGATCAAAACACTTGCAAATTTTACAAAACTAAGAGGTGCCCATCCCTAGGTTTTGGGTCCTGTACAATTTCGATGTCATTTTTTGCATTTTGTCATGCTGCTACACAAAGTAAGCCACAAAGTACTCCTGAGCAGGAGAGAAGACCCAGCAATGTTCGTTTAGTTCAGTAGTGGTTTCAACACACTAATATTAATTCTCAGAAGAGGCCATGTCTATATAAACTAATCTACCATTTGACTCCCCCATCGAATTGCACTCCCTGTGGATACTTGATAAAGACTAGCATGTAAACATCAAGGGTAACTATTTCAATTATTCTGTCTAAACATTGATATTAAAGAGGATGCAAGCAGCAAGATGATTCTGCTGCGGAAGTTGACAAGCGTCCATCGGGAACAAGCCCGTTCACAGGAAACTTGAACATTCATCTCCTCGGGTGTTTGCATTCTGTCTCTTCTCAGTAGGAACTTGTCTGGCTGAGTTTCACATTCCGGCTGTAATCTGGATCAATGCCTTTGTAGGTACTGATGGTCAGGGATGGGAGAATGCTGACACTCACTGAGCATCACGAACCACACTCAGGCACTTCACCAACACTCTCAGGTTCAGAGCTCTAGGGTTCCTCTGAGGACCACATCATCTCAGGATGTAGAAATGGGGCCCCATCTTTGCCACGAATCCTATGAACCAACACCAAAACTGAACTTCATCTCAGAGCTCTGTGCCACCCAAACCTCGGTGACACAAACAAGATAAGATACAGACAAGATAGCTTGGATCCAAATCAAGCTCTACTGCCTCTAGCTGAGTGACTTCTAGCTCCACGCCTCATGTCTCTGGCCTAACTTGCCTCATTCTGTTCCAAAGTTTTTCTATGAAGTAGAACTGAAGCAGAAACTTCTGGTTTCTTTGGAAAGTCAGTTTTGTCAAACAATATTTCACTGAAGCAGACACAGGTAAAAGGATATTTTAATAAAGCAAGTATGTGAAAGAACACATGATGAAGGATTCTTCATTCAACACGTATGTATTGGTTCACCTTACGTTGCGTTGCTGAGCTCTGTTCGCTGTGACTCCATAGAAAGAAACTGAAA
This sequence comes from Rattus rattus, assembly GCF_011064425.1. NCBI lineage: Eukaryota > Metazoa > Chordata > Mammalia > Rodentia > Muridae > Rattus > Rattus rattus. The sequence goes on from NC_046165.1 coordinate 66,703,319, forward strand.
AACTTCTGGTGGTGCTCTGGCAGCTTCCTGCAGCTTCCAAGGAGTTGAGCTGATTGGCAGAGTGATGTCAGCTGATACAGACTCAGCCGTGTGCTGAGTCAAGACCCATGGGAAGACATGATGTTTGGAGGAAGTAGAATTAGGACTCAGTAGACAATGATGGGTCTTGGTCTTGCATAGCTAGCTTTGCAAATGCTTCTTGGTCTTCAGTCTTCATCTTCGCTGATCTTTGCTTCCTTGAGAGAGGCACTGCCGAGAACGTCTCCTAGTGTTCTTGCTGGTCCTGGTCACTCCTGCTGACTTGTGCCAACTCGGTGGAGGCCTGGCTGTTTCTGCTAGATTGAGCCATTCCTGCTGATTCATGTCTGCTATCCTGACACTACTGAACTCGACTGGTGGTATATTCATGAAGTGTTTGCAAATGGATCAAGCTGCTCCGGATTCCTGTGTACTGAACTGCTGATTTCCTGACAATGCAGATTGGGTTTGTTCTAAAGACCAATTTCTAAAGAGGTCCACTTCCCCCATAGCCTAATAACCTTTCTTTCCCACTACCTCTGGTAGATGGTAGGCTAAAAGGGTGGTTAAAGCATTTAAGAACCCTTATTAAAAGTAGGGTCTGAAAAATCCAAGCAACATAGAACAACTTACAGCAAAATCTTATCACAGAGCAGCAGCGCGCAATACACAGTAACTATTACTGATTATACCACTTATTATAGCTTAACTCTTGACTTCCCAATGGCCAGATGTTGTGTCAAAGGTGTGGTTGCTAGCCTGATAAATTATTAGGTGGTAGTTAGACCTTAAGAAAATCTCAAAGGAAAGGCCATTGGGGGCGTGGTCTTAGAAGCAACATCCGGTCTCCAGTTTGTCCTTTTCCTCTTTCTTCTCCTCCTTTCCAGCCAAGCAATCATGGATTGAAACACCTTAAATTGTAAGCCAGAGCAAACCTTTCTTCTCTTCACATCAATGGCCTCGGATATTTGTTACAATAAGAAAAAGCTGAAGCTTTCTTCTGTCAGTATCTGTCCTTAAATTTTTTCCTTCTTCATTCTTGATGCTACAGGCTGACTCAAAGCTAAATGCTATGCCCATTGCTCTCGATGAAGCAAAACACTCAGGCTGTGAAAGAGCTGGCAGGGTGACAGTGAGAAGAAAGTGAGATACAAGTTAGTAAAGCTGATACAGGGGCAACTCAGCTAATGTAGTTCTGGGCTGTGGTCCCGAAGGCTTCATCAGCAGAGCACAGTGGTGAGGCACGTTTAACAGCCTTTCTCAGACCCCACCTGGAAAACTACATTAAATTCTGGGCACTTCAATATGTAAAGATGACGAAAGGCTGAAGGGAGTTCGGAGAAGAGTAATAAAAATGACGAGAGGCTGGGAAACTCAATTTACTAGAAAAGATTAAAGAGCTAACTAGGTGAGGCACATTGGGGGCTGTCGAGAAGCTATAAGAGAATCCGAGAAGCTTAGACGGGTAAACAGCCAGGAAGAGTCATTCACCACAGTCCATGCAGACACAGTCAAGAGGGAAAGAGGGAGAGCAGCGAGGAGACAGGCGACATCCTGTCATTGGACTTTCTGTCTAAGAGACTCAGAAACTAAAGAAAAATGTTCTGATTCGGCAAGATGATCCCATTTTTCTAACCCACGTGCATTTCTATCTAGTCTCTACACATCTATCACCCCAATGTACGGAAGCTTTCCTGCTTGTCCAAGTGTGGGTGAGTGGAAACGCATCCATCTTCTTACTATTGACTCCACTGTGGTGCCCACGCAGAGCCCTGGCCCTGTGAATGTAAGTTGAAAGAGTGACTGAATGAATGGCCCACTTTCGAAGAAACAGAATGGAATTAGGTATTTATTACAAAGGATGATGTCGTATTGAGTGTTATTTTTAAGACTTACCTTAATTTTAATTGTGTGAAGAGGGGCTATGTACACGTGAGTACAGTACTATAGAGATCAGAGGAGGGTACTGGATCCCCAGCAGCTGGAGTTACGGGTGCTTATAAGCTACCAGAGTCTAAGAATCAAACTTATGTCCTCTGAAAAAGCTGCAAGGCTGTTAAACGTGCCTCTCTTAACCACTAAGATACTCCCCTTGATTATGTGTGTGTGTTGTATGTTGTGGTATGTGGCATATGCATGTATGCCCTATGTGCTCATGTACATGAATGCCTATGTAGAAACCTGTCTTAAAGTGCACCAGTGAAGATCCACCGAACATGGCATTCTACATGGCTGCTAAAGATCTCAGCTCAGGTCCTCACATTTGTGTTGCGGGTACTCTGTCCACTGAGCCATCTCTCCAGACCTGTACTGATCATCTTAAAACACCAAAGAGCTGATAGAAACACTGATAGAATTAGAGGTTGAAAGGGCCACTGCATGGGTGATACTAGCCAATTTCTGACTGGCCCTGTACCTTGTCCAGCTTACGGCACACTAATATATTTCCATTATTTCCATTCCCCTATGAATAATGGATAAAGATATAGATAGATGATAGGTAAATAGATAGGAGAGAGAGAGAGAGAGAGAGAGAGAGAGAGAGAGAGAGAGAGAGAGAGATTTTTTTCAATAGGGCACAAGATGACCTTTTCTTAAAAGGGAGTCCTACCACCTATGGCACATGGATGGTCCCTAATGTGGTCCTGAAAGTCATGATGCTAACTGAAGTGACACAGATAGACAACTATGGCATGGTCTCACTTAAAAGTGGAAAAAACATCAGAGAATGTTTGGGGACCCACTAGCACTTCAGGGGATACAGGAAGACAGACAAATGCTAGCTGAAGAAGATACACAGGCATTGGCTGATAAGAAATCATATTAAAATTTGCTCTGCAAAGCCAGAGGACCATAACAGTTCTAAAGACAGGCAAAGGTTACTGACACAAGCCCATCACTCCAACTACTATGGAGACCAAGAAGAAGGTCTTAAACTTAAGGTCTGTCTGAGCACCAGAGTTAGTTCAAAGCCAGTTTGAGCTATTTAGTGAGATTCTGTCTCAAAAGATAAAGAAAGAAAAGTGCTGGGATACAAGTCAGGGACAGAGTACTTACACAACATGTATAAGGACCCAGATCATAAAAAATAAAATCAAACATAAATTTAAAAGTTCCTAAAGCCAAGTATCCAAAACAGGCCCACTGAAGCTTAACCAAAGGTGCACAATTAGAAATAAAAAATAAAGTAAAATTCCAAAAGGCAAGAGCTGATTCCTAAGTCATTTGAAAAGAAAATCAGACTCGATCTGAATCTAGGGCTTATACCCAATTTAGATGTGTCAATCCAAAGGGCAAGATGTCTTTATTTACCCACTGTGATCAATCTTCTGTTACCTCAAACCCCACTTGGGGCATTACTTAAAATACAGAATACAAACCATGTCACTCTAAAGTCTAGAACATTCCAAATACAAATGCAGCAGGACCCCTGCAGCCCCTTGCTGCCCTGGTGGCTCCAAGGATGAATGGGAGGCCATTGTTTGAGATAGGGAGTCCAGTGCTAGTAAAAAGGGGGCTCACCGGTGTGGTGCAGCAGAGGGAATAGAGAGAAAGAAACAGTTCAAAAGTCAATCTGGGGACAAATCAGTCCAATCCAGTGACTAGTTGGGGGGAGTGGGTGGGATGGAGCAACAAGGACTTCATTCTTACTCTAGAATCCTGCCACCATCCAGCTGACACTCCAGCAAGGTGAGCAAGTCCAGAGACTGGCATTGATACATTGGTATAGTTCCAACTGTGCCAACCGGGAACATCAGTGCAACCTCTAGATCGAGCTATCTAGTGGCGACTGTAAGTCACACTTCCCAGAAAGAGCTTGGCAAGAATAGGGATCAATAAAATTTTATAGGTGGATCTTCCGCAGAAGAGGGGGGATGGGAAGAGGGGTAATTCAGAATGCCTGTTCACTGGACAAGCCAGGAAGAAAGAAAGAGAAAGAGAGAGAGAGAGAGAGAGAGAGAGAGAGAGAGAGAGAGAGAGAGAACCCACCCAAGCTCTTCAAGTCCCTAGACAAGGTCTACCACACACCACAGAAGCAAATGACAAAAGAAAGAGGCTCTTGACAAAGCTTCCCCGGCTGCCATGTTGACTGGCTTTTCGTCTACTTGGCACAAGCTAGAGTCATGAGAGGAGGGAATATCAATTGAGAAAATGCCTCCATCTGACTGACCCACAGGTAAGACTGTGGAGTCATTTTCATAATTATTGAGTGGTAAGGAAGGACTCATCCACTGCACATAGTCCCATCTCCGGCAAGTCCTGCCGTATACATAAGAAAGCAAACTCAATAAGCAGATTTTCTTCACAGCCTCTATTGCGGTTCCTGCCTTGAGTTCCTGCCTTGTCTTTCCCGGTGGTGAACATCTGTAGGCCAATTAAATCCTTTCCTCCCCAAATTGCTTTTGGTAGTGATGGTGTAGCACAGCAACACAGAGGACACTAAGACCCATGGATACACCTCCTGCCTGCCCTATGCTGACTGGTCATCTGCAAAGCTGGGTACTTCCAGCCAGCCAGATTAGAATAAGACGGCCTTGCCTCCAGGCCACCTGACACTCATTCCCACCTTGCCCTAATTCCAAGGAGTCAAGTCAGAGAAGCAGCTTGACAGCAACTCCAGCATCATTCCAGAAGGAAAGAAAACTCCACTGTTGGCTTTGGCTTCTTAAGTTGGGAAAGTTTTGTTTGTTTGGTATAATTATTATGATTATATGTAAACTTGGACATGTTGGGATGGTGAGAAATCACGTGATCTGAGCTGGCCCTTCCTTAGAAGTAGGAAGACTTACTGGTGAAATCCTGCATCCTCCCGGAAGTGACTTCCAGGGCTCCTGTTTCAGTACGTGGTACTTTTACTCTCTGGATAATCTCTAAAGTAATTGAAACGGTCATTTCCAAAATGTAAACATAGCCTCAAGTCTCAAATAGAAAGGAAGGCAGAAGAACAATAAGCCAGCAAAGAACCCCTAGTCAGCTAGCTCTAAAGAAACATTCAGTTTTACCAGCTGCTGTTGTTGCTGTTGTTGTTGCTGTTGTTGTTGTTGCTGCTGTTGCTACTGTTGTTGTTGTTGTTGTTGTTGTTGTTGTTGTTGTTGTTGTTTGGGTTTTGTTTTGGTTACTGAAAACAGTTTTCTTAGGCTGACTTCAAACACCCTATGCAGCTAAGGTGAGCCTGAACTCTGTTCCTCCCTCCTCCAGCTCTCAGGTACTGGCACTGCAGGTGCTCAGTATACACTGTGCTAGAACTCAACCCCAGGGCTTGGTACAAGCCCAGCAAGCAAACTCCAACTAAGCTACAACTTCATACCCCTAAAGTCATTTTCTACAAAGCAAAATTTTACTGCCGAGTGAGTCTGACCTACAACCCTGATCAAGGTCTACATTTTGACTCTACCTTTAGATTTTGTTACTCATTTAAAGTGGAAAAAATATGCTGGGATGTAATTCAATAGTAAAGTACTTTCCTAGAATATGCAAGGACTTTCCTAGAATATGCAAGGTCCTAAGTTTAAACCAGGAGCAAACAAATGGTAAAGTGGAAAACACTCTTGTGAAAAGAACTTACTGATTGATAAAGCACTGACCAAAACCAGCTTGGGAGGAGAGAGTTCATTTGATTTACACTCTACATCACAGTCCAGTTTTTATATTGGTGCTGGGGATCTGAACTACGGTCTTCTACTTGTGCTGCAAGTGTTTTTAACCACTTAGCTATCTTCCCTGCCCCTTCATTTAATGTTTAATTGACAAATATCATGCATATGCACTGTAAAATATGTTTTTTGAACTACATATACACTGTAGAACAGTAAAATCAAGCTCCTCAAGATATGCATGCCCTTGGTTGTTCTGTGACAAGAACACTTACCTTCTCATCTGCACCTTTCAAGTATACATCAGCAACTATGGTCACCTTCTAAGAGATCCCTTGAACTCATCCCTCTTTCTAACTGAAGTTTAGATCCTTCCACAACATCTTCCCATCACTCCACCCTAAGTCCCTGACAATCACATTCTGTTCCCTACTTGGGAATTGACTATGTCAACGTCACTGGTTATTTCTCTCTCTTGTGAGCCCAGAGCAGCTGGATGTTCTACCACATGTGGGGCTCCTTTAAATGCTCAGTTAAGGATCTTCCTTCTCCTATTTCCATTGTCTTGGCAGCCCTTTCCACCCTGGGCTCAACTGCATGGGCAAAGACAAGTCTCAAAGGCAGTTTGTGCTCCATGACCTGGCCACCAACAGATGAGTAAGGGAAAGGCCGTCCATTCATAGACAGCCTGCAGTCTTCCCGTGGGGAGTCCAGTGATAAATTTTAACAGGTAGGGGTGTCCTCGGGAGTCCTGAACTATCTTCCTGAGCATACCTTCTCTGTTTAGAGGAAGGAATTAGAAATAACTAAGAAAGAGAATAGAGAACATTTAGAATTGTGACCAGAAGGGAGAGGAGGCCATGTTACTGGGACAAAGCCAATGTAGATTGGACACCTGGGCTGGATCACGGGAGTGTGTCACATCCCAGTGTAAATTAAACTAAATTGAGTCATTCCTCTTTTCTAAGTTCTTTTTCAATTAAGAGGAAAAGAGAAAGAACTAATTATAGTATTGCAAGCCTTTAATCCCAACACTAGGGAGGCAGGGCCAGTAAGATCTCTGTGAATTCAAGGCCAGCCATCCTAGTCAACATAGCTGGTGACTGTTGCCATGACAGAGATGCCCCTGAGCATGGCAACAGGAGGAAGCTCTGGAAGAAAGGAAAGTAAGAAAGCTGAGACTAGGCCATTGCATCTCCTGTCTGGGATGGGACGAAGGCTAACAATACTATGCCCACACTGACAGAGGACACCACTTACAAATGACACCCTGTATTCTACATCTGACCACCAGGGCAATCAGGAGTGGCACCCAGAAACCCATTTTGATCCAGGTAAGTTGCTAGATGGGACTTGCCCTGTGGAGGAGGCTTAGTGGGTAGCATGCCTCTGACATTGAAAAAAAGGTAGGGCCAGCTCTGGAAACCAAGGCCAAGCCAGATGTTGTACGAACTAGCTAACTTATTATCTATAGAACAGAGAAAATCATGGTCCTCCCTCTCAAGACACTTTGAGGGCTCCGAAGTCAGGTGTATACGGATAGTGGCCATCTGATGTGTAGTAATGACAGGCCAGGTGCTATTCAAAATGCAAAACCGTCATTTACCTGATCTGAAAAGCAACCTCTACAGAACTAAGGGAAGAAGATAGCAAGATAAGATATTGAGGGAGGTAATTTCATCCCCAGCCTCAAAATTAGAAGAAACGAAGGAGCTGAGATTCAAATCTAGGTGACCTGATTACACACCTGCTTTTTAAATGCTCTGCCAAAGCACCTGGTAGAAAAGGAATGCTTAGCAAATGGGCAGAGATGACATTTTATTACAAGAACTATCCTTAAACACTGGTACCCCCAGATCTTCACCAGTCAACATCCCGAAGGCAAATGGATATTCTCTGCCCAGATTAGCAGCAACACAAATGATTCTTATCTTAATGGGCTCAGATCTTTTTAAGTAGCCCCCAGCACACCTGAACAGGTAGTTAATAAAGCCCATCGTCTCCAGTTGATACTAAGTACAACACTGCACACTGCGTAGCACAAAACAGCACGATCCATTCCTTTCAAATAAGGTCTTTATTCTCGGTTGTAGAAGCAAAACCGAAGCTTTGAGCACACTGCCTCACTTTTGCACATAACTTGTTTGAAGAGTGTTTTGTACTTTAAGTCATATCTTAAATACAAAGACCTCCAGTCTGGAAGTCACTGTGTCACCTATCCCTCGTCACCTACATAGCAAGTGTCTGAATTCTTGCATTTGCTTCAAATGCTTAATGCCTAAGTAACTGATTGAACGGTTTATAATTTGTTCCTACACTTGTTACATGGCCCTTAATATAGTTCCTTGAGTATGCTCAGAACCATGGGGTGTGGTTCCCGATTTAGCCTCCTGACTGTCACGTGCTTCTGAGATAAAAACAGCTAGCCGGGCATTTTGAAACGTAACTGCTGTCCTGAACTAAAAATATGGAACTATTACAAAGCACTTCAGAGAGATGCCCTACTTGGTGTTTCATGGGTGGTTTCTTTTCTCGTTTGACTTTTCTCCTGCTTCCACACCTCCGTTAGCCCTTCCCGTACGTCAAGCCACTTTATCCTGTGAAAGCACAGTGTTAGTTTTCTTGTTGTCATGACCAAATAGCTGACAAGAAGCAACTCCGGGGAGGAAGGGCTTACTTGGCTTCAGATTTTGAAAGGATACAGTGCAGGGTGAACGGAAAGTCACGAAGCGTGGAGCTGGATGAGATCCCTCATCTACGCCCGTCTTAGTAGAACAGGAAGCAGCCATGGAACAGGAAGTGAGGCCAGGCTACAAAGCCCACCCCTACTGGCTGACTTCCTTTAGTGAGTCTCCACCCCTGAGAGGGTCCACGGCTTTCTAAAACACAAGTTATGGAGCAGGTGCTCAATCATGAGCCCATGGGGGACGTTGATGTTTAAACCATAATGCTCACAGTTTTCCAAAAGGAAGATTGGACTGGAATCTGGGAGACAGGCTGTCACAAAAGATTGTCTTGCCCCATTCATCTTCATGCTCTCTGAGGTGCGCATCTTAGTGCTGCGTCCCTTCCTCTGACTCCACCTTCCCACTTCTACTTAACAACTTTAGGGGAATTCCTTGACAGAAAACATTAGGTTGTGGTTGTTGGGGAATGGAGGTCATTTCTATTGGGTTTCTGATATACCAGATCTTATGAGCAGCCATTGTCTCAACTGCGTGACAGCTTCAGATAGATCTTGGCTGGTTTTGGTTTTCTTTTTGTTTTAATCACTTTATACCGCATTTTCTGATTTGTTTGCTAGGTAAGAGTTGGCACTCAATAAACTGCACATGGGTATGTAACTAGATGGATCTGATATAGTATGCACCTGGTAAATCAAGATTCAAACAGATACACCAGCAGCAAGCTTCCCTCTCCCCTTGGGAAATCCTTTCTCATGCTTATCCTGCTTGCCCTAGGAAACCTTGATTGCTTTAGAAGTCTGTATTGGCTTCCAAAACAGACAGTGTCCAATCTTTTTTACCTGGTTTCTTCCTTCACCACGGCTATCTAAACTTTAGATTCTAAAGCCCTGGCTTTGTCCAGCAGTGTCACACTCTCCAAGGACATCGAAGTTCTTTATTTTACATGAAGTGTGCACTCGGTTCTTGCAGCTTCTGCCTATGACAAATGAAGCCACATCTCTGTATGTCACGGACTCGGATGACATCAGGTACGTATGTAGAAGCGCGGCTGGATCAGTTGGGAGTCTTAAGACTCTGCCGGATGTTTACAGAAGAAGTTGTATGTTTTATATTCCCAACAGTTGTATATGAGTGTCCCAGTTCCTGACGCTCATACCTCATGCAGTGGAGGCTTTAAGTTTTAGCTGGTTTTCTGACTGTGGCTTAGTTGTATTCCCTAGAGAGACTGGACACGTTTTCAATGCCTCAGAACCCTTGAATGTTCTTTGGAGAAGCATCTGTTCAAACTTCCTTCCCAGGTGTGGTGGTTTAAATAAGTTTGTCCCGTGAGAAGTGACACTCTTTGGAGGTATAGCCTTGTTGGAGTAGGTTTGGCCTTGTTGGAGGAAGTGTGTGTAGGTGAGATGCTCAGGCTCTGCCCAGCATGGAAGAAAGCCTCCTCCTGGCTGCCTGGCGGGGAGACCCTATTCCTGGTTGCCTGCTGAAGACAGCCCCCTTCTGCTACCTTCAGATCAAGATGTAGAACTCTCAGCTTCTCCAGCAGCAGGTCTGCCCAGATGCTGCCATGCTTCCTGCCATGGCGATAGTGGACTAAACTTCTAAAGCCCTAATATTTATCATTATACAAGTTGCCTTGGTCATGAGGTCTCTTCACAGCAATAAAACCCTAACTAAGACACCAGGTTTTAGCCAAGTTGTTTGTTTCCTTGAGTTCAGAGACGTTTGCACATATTCTGCACAAAAGCCTTTATCAGAATCCACACCTATTAAGAATTGAAACTTCTCCAACAGTGTTCCTCTCAGGGACCTTGGCTATTGGGGTTGGCTTTTTCTTTGATTGTCTTTTGTTGTTGTTTTAGACTCTTCTAGATCCCCTGCATTTCCATATGAATTCAAGAATCAGAATTTTTACTTATTTCTTCTTTTATTTATTTATTTATTTATTTTTATTTTGGGCGAGGTTTGATGCACTTGAGCCAGGATGTTCCTGTGGAGGTCAAAGGACAGCTCTCAGGAGTCAGTTCTCACATTCACCATGTGAGTGCTGGGGAAGCCAAGTCAAGCTCTCGGGCAAGCCTTTGCCTACCGACTCATCTTGCTGGCTCAGAATCAGTCTTTTTAAGCTCTACAAATTGTGATGGGGAGATAGAGGAAGGGTTGGGAAGGGTTGGGTGGGAGGAGATAGGATAGGATTAATTGGATGGGAGAGGAAGGGAGGGGATGGGGTAAAATGGGATGGGGTGGGGAGGGTGGGATAAGGTGGGAGATGAGGAGGTGGGTTGGGGGATGGATAGGAGGAGATGGTATGAAATGGAATAGGCTAAAAAGTGCTTGCGAGCATTCTCCTGGGATCGCCTTGGGTCTTGGTTTGTGGGAAGTTAATATTATAGCCACCTCTGAGAGTGGCCATTGGTGTTGAACCTTTGGTCACTTTTCCCCTAAGTAATCCTATCTTTCCCCTTACTAAATGACATCCTTACGTCAATTTGCAATAATAAGATGTGGAAGTACATTTTATTATCTCAACATTTTTGCACATTGCCTCTGCACCCTGCAGCCTTCATGAACTCATCGTCTTTATTAAGATAGTTTCTCTGTAGGTTTGATCACGCTTTCTGCAGTCATAAGCCAGGATAGCTCTCTTCACGCTTTCTACAAAGCTGCCTTTTTGGTGTCCCTTTCCCAGAAGACTGGATGTGGGGCGTCTCCCGTTAAGCAGAGTGTTGAGTGGGGACATCTTGTCTTATTCCTGATATTTGGTCTCATGTACGCAGCATTTTCTAAGTGCAGCCTTGCCATAGTCTGCTCAGATGAGCTTTTCATCGGGTTACGGGAGTTTCTCTCATTCCTAATTTATGGGAGTTTTATCAGAAATTAGTTGGATTGTTTCAAATGCTTTTTTTGCATTTCATAGTGATAATATGGTATTTGTTTGGTAACAAAGCAAATTATATTGACTTTTCATTAAGTCAATGGTTCATTCTTAAGGTAAATCCCATTTGAATATGGGGTTTTCTCCTTTATAGATATTATTGGATTTAACTTGCTAAAATTAAATAGAGAATCAATGTATCTTCGAGAGTGAACTATGGTGGAACATAGTTTTCCTGATTTTACAGTGTCTCACTTAATTTAAAAAATACCCTCTTCAATTTTCTGAGTTTATCGCAACATTTATTTTTAATTTTTACTTCTATCTTACTTTATACGAACAGGTTTTTTATTTGAATTGTTGTGCCTGGACATATATCTATACACAATGTGCATGGCCAGCACCCAGGAAACCAGAAAAGTGTGTCCGACCTGGAACTGGAGTTACAGCTGCTGTGTGTTGTAGAAATGGAGCCCGATCACCTACAGGAGCAGACAGTGCTCTGAACCACTGAGCCACTGCGGCCAGCCGTTCCTTTTCCTTAAAGGCTAGCAGACATCGCCAGTGTGGCCTTCTACACTTAGAGGAGTTTAGGGCGATTCCTCTTTCTTTTTATTGATTATTTGTGAATTTCACATCATGTACCTCAGTCCCGCTCATCTACCTTAATACCCGCCCTCAGCCCTGGAAACCTCCCCCTCAAAAGAAAACAAAAATAAATTAATTAATTAATTAAATAAACAAGCATTTCGCTCTGGAAGCTGCCATGTGTCGTGGTGGGTCACACCGTACACCCTTTTGCCCAAACAGCCTTACTTGCAATGAGTCAATCATCTGGTTCGAGGCCACAACACAGCAGATAGGGAGGCAGCTCTTTTTTTTTTAATGACTTATTTATTTTTATTTTACGTACATTGGTGTTTTGCCTGAGTGTATGTCTGTGTGAGGAGGCAGGGTTCCCTGGAACTGGAGTCACACACAGGGGTGAGCCGCCATGTGGGTGCTAGGGCTTGAAGTTGGGTCCTCTGAAAGGTCAGCCAATGCTCTTAACCATGGAGCCGTCTCTCCAACCCTTTGGGGGTATTGTTTTAATTAAAATTTAATTCTGTAATAAAACTACAGGTATTCATGTTACGTGTTTCTCTTCCGATGGGCTTCAGTATTTGGTAGTTGGTGGGTTTTGAAGAGTTCTCCATTTATCTAATTTGCTGAATGGTTCCCTGGTACCAACTGCCCTTCGTACCCTCATTCCTGCGTCAACTCATCGCCTCGGCTTTATTTTGTAATTATAACATATGTCTTCTTTCTTGTTTTCCTAATTGGTATACTGGAATTATCCATCTACCTTTCTGATAGTTGAATTCTAGTGTCAAGACCTGAACAGCTTTACACTTACTGCAAGCTGTGTTATGGCTGACGGTATGCTGGCAAATATTTTGCTTGGCTTGGTGGGATGCTCTAGAAACGGTAGGGTGGGTGATGTCTCTAACAGTGACGTGCAAGCCTGCTATATCCTTAATGGTTTGTTATTCTATGTGTTCTAGCAACTACTAGAATCTTAAGATTTACTTATTTTGTTCTTGAGTTTTAATCGCACTCAACTCACATAGGAGAAAGCTCTGTTTATTAGGTGTGCCTTTTAGATTGTTAAATATGCGGAACGGAACCATTTATCATTACAAAATCACCTTCTTTATTCCTGGTAAAATCTTTCACCGTGATATCAACCATGTTTTGTGTTAATATTGCTGCAGCTGCTCTCTTTTGATGATGTTCACGTTTCTTGTCTTTTGACCCTGAAACTGTTGATGTTAAACCTTGGTTCTCGTAGACAGCACGTGGATGAAGATTGTGTTTGTAGGTCCAACCTGACATTCTCTACCATTTGTATTTGAAACAATTATTTGTATGGAGAGAAATAAGCATATGCATGGTCAGACTACAACTCTGCTTTGCTGTTTTAGTCCCTGATTCGGGGCGACACCACACCTAAGTTCCTATGTTATACAACTCAACCTGTCCCATAAAAACCTTACAATAATGTGTGTGTCCAATTCTCCCCTCCTTGTTCTATGCCCTTGTGGCTCTACATCTTAGTTTTGAATATACAATAAGTTATACATTTGTATTACTTTTGTTTAAACAGCCAATTATCAGTTAAGAGAATTAGCTAGGAAAAAAATCTTATAGCAGTTTTAATTACCCTTATAACTACCATCCCTCGTGCTTTTCGCTCTTTCCAATAGATCAGTATTTCTATGTGGTATGTTTTCTCTTGTGCCTGAAGGATTTTAAGATTTTTGACAGTTTTAGTGTTAATAATTACCAATTACAACAATAATAATTACTAATTAATAACTACCAGTTGCAGAATTTCTTGCAAGGTTAAGTCAAGTGATTATAAATTCAGATTTTTGGAAGTTAAAAAATAGTCTTCACATTTGTTTTGCAAATCCAGCTTTGCTGGTTATAGAACTCTAACTCTCGGCCCCTCCTCTGCCACTGTCCTCCCTGCATTGGTCCAGGTGACACTGCTGTCATTCTTTTTTTTTTTTTTTTTTTTTTTGAGGGTGCATCGAACTTTATTGATGGTATTCAAGAGAGAAGGGAGGGCTCCCTAGGCCCCTCCTGTTACGGGGTCTGGGATGGAATTTTGAGGGCGATGCTCAGTGTTGGGGGCTGAGTTGGGATGGGGACTCCTCAGCAACTGAGGGCCTCTCTCTTGCTCTCAGTATCCTTGCTGGGCTGGGTGGGTGGTCCAGGGTTTCTTACTCCTTGGAGGCCATGTAGGCCATGAGGTCCACCACCCTGTTGCTGTAGCCATATTCATTGTCATACCAGGAAATGAGCTTTACAAAGTTGTCGTTGAGAGCAATGCCAGCCCCAGCATCAAAGGTGGGAGTTGCTATTGAAGTCGCAGGAGACAACCTGGTCCTCAGTGTAGCCAAGGATGCCCTTTAGTGGGCCCTCAGACACCTTCTTCACCACCTTCTTGATGTCATCATACTTGGCAGGTTTCTCCAGGCGGCATGTCAGATCCACAACAGATACATTGGGGGTAGGAACACGGAAGGCCATGCCAGTGAGCTTCCCGTTCAGCTCTGGGATGACCTTGCCCACAGCCTTGGCAGCACCAGTGGATGCAGGGATGATGTTCTGGGCTGCCCCACAGCCATCACAACACAGCTTTCCAGAGGGGCCATCCACAGTCTTCTGAGTGGCAGTGATGGCATGGACTGTGGTCATGAGCCCTTCCACGATGCCAAAGTTGTCATGGATGACCTTGGCCAGGGGTGCTAAGCAGTTGGTGGTGCAGGATGCATTTCTGACAATCTTGAGGGAGTTGTCATATTTCTCGAGGTTCACACCCATCACAAACATGAGGGCATCAGCGGAAGGGGCGGAGATGATGACCCTTTTGGCCCCACCCTTCAGGTGAGCCCCAGCCTTCTCCATGGTGGTGAAGACGCCAGTAGACTCCATGGCATACTCAGCACCAGCGTCAACCCATTTGATGTTAGTGGGATCTCGCTCCTGGAAGATGGTGATGGCCTTCCCGTTGATGACAAGCTTCCCATTCTCAGCCTTGACTGTGCTGTTGAACTTGCCGTGGGTAGAGTCATACTGGAACATGTAGACCATGTAGTTGAGGTCAATGAAGGGGTCGTTGATGGCAACAATGTCCACTTTGTCACAAGAGAAGGCAGCCCTGGTAACCAGGCGTCCGATACGGTCAAATCCGTTCACACCGACCTTCACCATCTTGTCTATGAGATGAGGCTGGCACTGCACAAGAAAATGCGGCTGTCTCTAGAACAGGGAGGAGCAGAGAGCCCACTGCTGTCATTCTTACGCTGGCTGGCTGCCTTTAATACTTTTCTCTTCGTGCTTGCCAACCTTTCAATTATTTGATTAGGCTTTGTTGTAACTTTTCATGTTCCATGTACTTGAGGTTCCTTGGGCATTTTAGCATGTTTATATTATTTTATCAAATTTCAAATTGTATTTTGAGACAATCTCGTCCTGTGGCCTAGCCAGGCCCTATACACGATCTTCCTGCTGCAGCTCCCCAGGTACCTCTCCATCTAAAAATACTTTGGAAAGTACTTTCTTACTTGTTCAATCTCTCCTCCCCCTCCCTCTCCTGCTCTCTCCTCCTCCCTCTCCCCTCCCTCTATTCTTTCCTTCCCTGGGGGCCCAGATTACTTACACATCAGTCCAGTTGGAGTCGATGCCACCTGTTGAATCCTGTTCAGTTCTATAGAAATTCCTTTTCACTATGTCTTTCATTTTACATCATCTATTGTTAGAATTGTGAGAGCGTTCCGCTCTCTTATGCTACATCTGAATTGCCAGTACTCCCTTCTATTGTGACAGGCATATCACACACACACATGCATGCACATGCACACACGCACATACACATAATCTAATTTACATCTTTTCCCGCACTTTTTGTATCTCTGATATTTTGGAAATGTGAAATACAGTTCTACCTGGTTTTATGCTTTCTCTGCTTACTTTAATGTCTTTGAGGTTGTGAGTCGGGCTGGATTGACTACTAGTGCTTGTGTCTGCTCTTCACCGTACTTCATATTTTCTTATTTCCTTGAATGGCTGCTGACTTTTCACTGGTTGCCAAACCAGTTGTGTGTTTTTTGTGTACCTCCTGGGTGCTGAGTATTTTTTTATCTCTATAAATACTATCGAGTTTTGTTTGAAGATGAATATAAGTGACTTCAAAATAGTTTGATCTTTTTTAGTATTGCTTCAAAAATATCTTAGGTGAGACTGCAACAGAGCTTAGTCTAGAGCTGATGACTCCCCACAGCTGAGGCATGACCGCCCTCCACCTGGTGCTCTGTGCTTTTGAAGTTTCCAGCCTGTCTGGTAGGAGCAGGAACTATTCCTGGATAGTTCTGTCTCAGTCCTCAGATACTTCCCTGATATTCATACACTAGTCAGTACTCAGCCCCTTTCTGGACAGTAGTAACTAATCAAACACATTTATAAATTGCCAGACATTTGTCATGTTTCCTAATATAGTCCTTTGAGTATGCCCAGAGCCATTGGGTGTGGCTTCCGAATAAGACAGCCTTATGACAAGCTGTCACACGTTTCTGGGATAAAAACAGTCACACAGGAATTCTGAAACTTAACTGTTGTTCTGAACTAAAAATATAGAGCTAATCGTTACAAATCCCAAAAAGGTAAAGTGTACCATGTTGACTTCATGTATGTCAAACCAAGAAGGGATTCCTCTGGGAACAATAGCACACAATGAATGGCGACCCAAAGAAGATCCCCAGTGGCCAAGACCATCTTTCAGGATAGTTGCTTTAATGGGATTGCTGGACTTTACACCCCAATCCTGGCTAGACCTTTGCCCAGGAGAGAAGTTGTGTTTAGCATAAAAGAGAGGGAAAAATCATGATGGCCTTAGGATGTTGGCACAAGACAAGTGCATGAGTGTATGCTTACATTGCACTGAAAATAAATTTTATAACTTTCTCTACTTTCATAATTCTGGAGTGTAAAATAAGTGTGTGTGTAAGCGCGTGTGTGTGTGCGTGCATGTGTTAGTATGTATATGTGGTGAATATGTGTATATGTATGCGAGAGTATGTAAGAGATGGTATGTGTGTATGTGGTTTTTTGCTGAACAAAATAATAAATTTAAAAAAACTTTCTTTTACTTAATTTTCATTCTCCTATAAGCCACACATCGACTATAACATACATGTTGGATAATGAGATAAAAATTAAGCCTTAGTTATCGATGAATCTTCATGTAATGTGTCATTGTAATCCACAACTACAAAAAATTATTTTTATTATCCAAGCTTCAATAAAATTCTATTTGCAACTTATTTATTTATTTATTTATTTATTTATTTATTTATTATTAATGTGCCTGAGGGACATAGGGGATAGGGAGACAGAGAGCGAGATGGAGGGAATAAGTGTGACACTGTACATATGTAAAGGGTGGAGGAAAACTCTGTATAGTTGGTTCTCTCTTTCTACCTTTACATGGTGTGGTGGTTTGAATGAGAATGCCCGCTCAGGTTCATAGCTTGAATATTTGGTCCCCAGTTGGTGGCACTGTTTGGGAAGGATTAGGAGGTGTGGTCCTGATGGAAGAGGTGTATCACTGGGGCTGAGATCAAGGTTCCCAAAGTCTTCTGCCATCCTCAGTGTGCTGTGCTTTCTCTGCTCAATGGGCAGATCATGCTCTCTCAGCCATTCTGCTTCCAGAGCCTTTGCTCCACCTTCATGGATTCTAATCTCCCAATTAGACACTTTTTTTAATAAATCACCTTAGTTATGGTGTTTTATCATAGCAATAAAGAAGTAGCTAAGGCATATGAGTTCCAGAGGTTGAACTCAGGTCACCAGGGTTATGGGGCAAGCACCCTTACCCACTGAGCCATCTCATCACCCCATATTTCATTTTTTAAATTTTCTTATAAACTGAGATTCTTGTGTTTGAAATTATGTTATTACAATTATATATTATATTTTTATATATAATACACAATATTGTTTGTTGAGATCAGCTTCTTAGGACACAAATGGAAAAAGAAAAATTTGTTGGTTATTTCAAGTCAGTGACCCACTTGAAACACATTTAGAACCATATAGAACGTAGAGTAGAGGCAAACACTGAAATCTCTGTGGTAATCTAGATACGGAATGGATGGTATTCGACTGTACCTATGGGTACACTGTTATTCATGTACTCCAACAGGTAGTTGTGCAAATACAATTTTCCTACTCAATAAATCTACCATGGTGAGAACAAGCACTTTATATCTGCAATAAGAAAAAGATGAGAACAGGAGGATTCAGCCTGCTTGTGTGGGAAATGAGAGCAAGAAACAGGAAGGGTTCACATAGGCATATTACGCAAAATCTGAAGTTCTGTCTTTAAGGCAAATCATCAGCCCTGGTCTGGCTTCTACTTGGGTATCCTCTTCCCAAAGGGCCACCATAGCCCTCATCCATCGTTGGATGACGCTTCAGATGCTGGCATGGTGCATGGTTTCATAAGTATTACCCACATGTGCATCAGACTCACACACCCAAGTCTGTCAAGAACGACACAGAAGTTTCTTTTCCTGTCAATATGCTCTTCCTTGACCACAGCTCTAATCCAATGAACTCTCATTTCCTCAGCCAAATTCAAGACTATAAAACTCTCCTGAGGGAATTGCAGAAGCCATCCATCACACTATGGCCCATTCTGCTTATTCTGTGATAGACACCTAAACACGTTTGTCCTTTCAAAGTGGGGAGTAGGGAAGAGAGCCCCAAGAATATAAGAATCCATGGCATTCCTTTTACTGTGGAAAAAAATTAAAGAATCTGATTAACTGCAGGTTTGTAACTCTGTTGAAGGCAGACAAAATGTTCCTAGAACCAAGTGCGCACTTTTGTGTCTCCAGGATTAGAGTCATGTGTCTGCTCATTTATGATCCAGTGAGATGAGACCTGCTCAAGCCTTGTCATTTAAGTTCAACAAGTTGTCAGACTCTGACTTGTCAAAGAGCATCACAAAGCTACACAGAAGAAATTTCTGGAAGTCCATTGCTTTCTCCCTTTGGGGCTCCCAGGGAGGGATGAGTAGGGACCAGGCTACTCTGCTGGTTTCTAAAGGAACCCGTCTCTGTGGAAGAACTCATCTTCCCAACAGTCTGGATCATTCCATTAGAGGACAGCCTCTTCTAAAGTCCTGATTGAAGCAGCAGAGCTCAGACGGGGCTGCTCCTGAGTTGCTTTATATCAATATAAGCAAAATACATCGCTTCAGAAAATGACTGAAGTTGAGCCTGAGTATGTGGACATCCCGATCTAATTATGGCCTGAGTGGGTACCCCCTGTCTGATCATGAAGCAGGATCGGCCTGAGCACGTATGTATCTGCTCAGGATGCTGTGCCTGGCTCCTTTATTGTTGGGGGCAGGTTAGGTCTAGCTTAATTTTCATTTTTATATATATACATGTATGTCTCTGTTTCTGTCTCTGGCCCTCTGCGACTCTGTCCCCATCTCTGTCTCTATCTCCCTCATGTGTGTGTATGCATGGATATGCATATACATGTGTACACATGCACACAGATGTGCACGTGCATATGCAACATGTGTGCAGTTGCCCACCAAGGCCAAAGGCATGTAATATCTCCTGGATCTATAGTTACAGATAGTTGTGAGCCACCCGACAAGGGCACTGAGAACCTAACTTGAGTCCTCTCAAGAGAAGCAAGTGCTCTTAACCACTCGCCAATATTTTTAGCCCTTGGGGGTTTTCTTAATTACATTTATCTGTCTGCTTGTGTATGTATGTATGTGTGGTCATACACATGCAACAGCATACTTCTGGAAGTCAGATGACAACTGGTGGAAGTTGGTTCTTTCCTTCCATCGTGTGGGTCCCAGGGATTAAACTCAGGATGTCAGACTCCCTGGCAAGGTTCTTCATCCACTGAGCTGTCTCACTGGCCCTTGAGGCTATGACTTTGTATCTGTTATTGTTTTGTTTTTTGAATAGGTATTTTGTGGGTTTGGTTTTTAGTTTGAGATTTTTTTTTTTTTTTTTTTTGAGACAAGGTCTCATGATATAGCCAAGACTATCCTGGAATTCACTGCACAGCCCAGGCTGGCCTCTAACTCATGGCCTGCTTCAGCTTCAAAGGCACTGGAATCACAGGTATATCCAGCTACAACCCCCAGCGTGTTGTTAACTATTTCATTCCCAGCATTCCTTGTGCCACACAGCTATTATCCAATGCCTATTGAAGGAAGAACGGAGAGGCTGAACGGTTGCCCTGTTTTCAGTCTTCAGACTATCCTTAAAGGATGTCCGCTGCTGTATTCTTCCTATGATGTTGAGCCAACGCAACAGGAAATTCTAAATGAGTAGTAGTCGGTATGGTTGGAGGAAATAGCTACCTTTGTCTGGGTAGAAACCAGGGAAGTCCCAGAGGCCGGGGTGGTCAGATGCCAAGGCCAGGGCTCTCTCCATCTCCAGGATACCACAGTTCTCCACAAGGTAGATGAAACTCAGTGAGATCCTTCAGCTAAGCCTCTGTGCTATCAGAAAAAGATGCAGGCAGCCCACATACCCCACAGACAAGGCACCTTTGTGACACAAGACAAAAGTGAAAATACAGTACCTTCCATTCACCTCTCACATTTCACCTTTGACCTTACCATCCCAGGACCCTTAGTCTGGATCATGTGCCCTTTACAGTTCACAGCCCTGAGTCCTCCTTATTACAGGATTCAGAATAAACACTACACCTTGGTGCCCTCTGATCTAGTCTCTGTGGTTCCACCTTATCACTGGTACCCCCTCCACAGGATGGAGAGAGGGGAGCGGGGGAGAAGATGAGAGGGAGAAATAGAGGGAGAGAGCGTTCACCAGCTGCACGGTCCAGGAACATTTGGAATATTGCTTGCCTATGAAAGAGCAGTGCTACCAGCCTCACAGCCTAGGAACAGCCCCGAGTAGTAAGCAGTAGAACTCACACAAAGCTGTCATTTACAGCCCTGTGCATATGTCTGGGCTAGAAGCCAGAGGCAGTGGCCAGGTGGAGCCTACAGAATGTTTTTGCAACATCCCAGTAAAATGGTTACGAAAAAGCCTGCATAAATGTTCAAAAAATAGGTGTCTGCAAGTTAAGACAAGAGCGTCATCGATAAAGCTTGTCCTTGAGGAAGGCAATCAGCCCCTGAGCTCTAGCCACACTCTTTTTACAACCTATTGTTTTAGCTCCTCTGCTCCTACTGCCCACTTTTTCTGCCTAAGTCCAGACAGCAATGGGAACCAACCATAACCACAAACACATTTAAAAAGATGTCAGGGGAACACAAGGGTCAAAGGCCAACCCCAACCTCTTTTTGCCATTGGCTTTTCAGATATTCCTATTCATATATTCAAGTATAAGTATTCCTAATTTTAATTAAATGTTAAGAATTCTTTTCATAATACAAGCTGAGACATCGAGGGAGAGCAAAGGGAATTCTTAGAATGTCCTTTCTATTAACCAAAATAGCCAAGACGCCTCACCAACATTTGTCTGACCTGAGAGTGGCTTAGCACAGCTGTCTCAAGGCCTGACAGCCATGGTCATGAATGACAACTTGTTCAGTCACTTACTGACACTTTCTTCCCAAAGAAAAATATGGCAGAATTTTTTTTTAATTTCTGTAGCTTCTTTTCTAATGGGATTAGGTTGCATCATCAAGCATTTTTCTAAAGACCCGAGGGCAAGCACACTAGGTTTGTTGTTTTGTTTCTTAAGTGGAGGTGGGGGGGTTGTGAATCTCGGTTTGAGATTCTGTTCAGACATTTTTAACCAAACTTCCATGATCAGGGTCCATTTTCTGCAAGCCTGAATCACTGGATTTTGGGTTGTGTCCTACAGAAGGCCAGCGTGTCTTACAATTCTCCCCCATCGCACTCTGCAGATGTGCAGACCACACAGGCACACACACTGGAGGGGGCCTTGGTGGCCCTCACAGCCTTTGAATTCAGCTGGCACTTTGCCCCCACCACCATCACTTCATCGCTCTGGCGTGCGTGTGACCACGGAACGGAGCATCTAAATTTGGCACATTTCAAGGTCAACTGATGCAGCAAACAGACTCTGAGCTTGGACGTCAACATTGTCCGTTCATCTGTCTGAAAGAAAGAAAAACGAGGGGGAGAAGGAGGGAGGGACGGAGGGAAGGAAAGAAGGAAGAGGAAGGAAGGAAGGAAGGAAGGAAGGAAGGAAGGAAGGAAGGAAGGAAGGGGAAGGAGAAAGGGGGAAGGGAGGGGAGGGGAGAGGAAGGAAGAGAAGAGAGAAGAGAAGAGAAGAGAAGAGAAGGGAAGAGAAGAGAAGGGAAGAGAAGAGCAGAGCAGAGCTGTTCAAACACACTGCCTGTGCTCCAAGTTCATAAATCTTCATCACAGACGATTCCTGGCTGTTTCATCGAATGCTCACAGGAGGAGGAGGAGAAAGACTGTGCGCTGTTCCTCCACACCCTCCACGTTCCCCCAGCCCTTCGATTCATTTTCACTGCATGGGCAAGCAATAAAGGCGGAGGCTGCTTACGTTCCACTGGCTAACACAGGCACCTCCAAGATGGACGTCAAGTAAAAACTACCAGTTTTCCAAAGTCTGTAATTATGTATTTACACAATGTACATAATCCCGTATGTATTTACATACAATTACAGATTACCCAGTAGGTGACAGAATATTGCAGTGTTAGGAGATGAAATAGGGAAAATACCACCGACTCAAGCCATTCTTTTATCTACAAAACAGGACCTGGCAGGGCAGGTTCCAACGCTGACCTGGCATGTCCTTCAACACTGCTTGGGGACATTTGCATGACAGATGGGAAGGTGGTTCAGTCCACCCTGGCTAAGTCTTTGACCGTGATGCCAGTGTTGGCACAAACAAGAGAGTGGTTTGGCTCTCTGAGCATCTGCTTCTGAGCTGGAATCGCCCAGCCCACAGTGGCGTGGGGCTGCCATCCAACAGGCTTTGCACCTTTTATAGTAGAACTGAACCTGATGCAAATCCGAGCTGGGAAAAATCCATCCACTTCCCAGGGTGATCCACAGAAACCCTGAGCCATCTTCTCTCCCACAATGCCTACTTACATAAATTGTATACATCAATATTTATTTATTTACAGACCGTTACAGTTTATTGTACTGGTTACCAAAAGCAGACAACATTTTTGCTTTTCAGAAAGGAAAAAAAAAAGTACCAAAACAAAGTCCAAGAATAGACATTAAAGTGGCATTTTCTGAGAATATATGAAATTTTGAGTTCTTTATTCCTCTGGGCTGGTTTTCTGGAACCCCTGCTACTTTACAATGGTTATTGGCTTCTCTTAAAATCAATTTCTTCAGATGTTACAGCTATGACGACCTACCAACCTAACTCTTTCCTGTGGCCAAATGTCGAATCTTTTTCAGCAAAAAATAAAATAAAATAAATGCTGATGGATGAGTGGAAATCTGAGTATGTGTACATTTTAGCAGCAAAGTGTTAAATAACAAATAAAAACCCTGCTCAAAATCCACCGCAGCTCCTGTTCAGAAAGTGAAAGGGGGATCCGAGGAACACACATACGGAGGAGGCTCCGATCTTCATCCCACGGACCGAGCGACCCGACCCACCCGTTTCACAGAGCGTCTGGCTCCTCTCTGGGTGACACCTTTCGGTTCCAAACACAAGCTCCTCCCTGGCGCTCATCAGCACCGTACATCACCGCACGCCCCAGCTTGGACCATCAGAGGGCTACGTGGATTTGCTCAGGACAGGAAGGCAGGCATTTCTAGACCACAGCAGCTACAGCCTGCCAAAGACATGCTTTCGCTTCCCGTGGAGAATGCGCATCCAAGCCAAACAAAGCCAGAATATCGCATCTTAAAATTAGCCACACAAACCCAAACACGTTTTTTAGCTGTCGCTTTCGATCTCCCCACGTTAATTGGCTAGAAAGTGGGAATGCGTTATAGATTTCTTTTCTAAAAGATTGCTTTGAGAATTTGGCCCTTGTCACCTTAGCATGTAGTGAGAGATAAATGGTCTCCCTTGCCCAATGGGGGAATTTTGGCTATCAAATAAGTACGTATTCTTGAGCTTTTCGGCCCGTAATGTTTTGAAGGGTTTTGTAAACAGTGTTCTACATAGTACCCGCTTCTCTGAGCGCTCCTGAAGACCGATTCAGAAATAAAGCACAGGCAATGAGTACAGTACCCCTCTCGTGTCATTACTGATAAGATTTATTGGTTTCATGTTGCAAGTTTTACTTGAAGGGTACTAGCCCCATGTAATGATGACAGTTCACACCAAATGCAACCTCCATAAAAGATGCTATAATGGAGCCCTGGGGTCCTTGTATAATTCCATATTTGATAGCCAAGACACAAATAAAACGTTTACAAGAATGTTCCTGTTCATCTGATTTTTGCCTCAGGAAAAGAAAGCGAAGAAAAGAAGAAAAAGGAAAGAAGAGGAGGAGAGGGTGGAGGAGCCACGTAAACGGTTTTTCCTCTCCCTTGGGAATTTTTTTTTTAATCAGTGCCATGTTTGATGCTAGCCCTGTTGTCACAGAGGTGGACTGAAGTTAAAAAGCACAGTCCTTGATTGGCTTTGGTACATTCCACAACAGACTAGAACAAGTAAGACATACACCAACCCTCAGAGGTTCCAACCGCCAGTCACACTGAGAGTTACACTGAGTTACGAGAGAGGAAAATTACAGACACGAAATGAAGGGTTGAAACCCGGTTTATCTTTAATCCTCTGGGATAAACTATGAAACAAGCAGTCTGAAGAGTGAATCCTCAGTGTCATGAGCGATGTGCAGAAGTTTACAATAATAATATGGGCACAAAATAGATTGTCGCCTTTAGTACATTAGGGCCATTAGAATTCTTGTATACCTACTTGCATGAAGTTACCACAGGTTCATAGCAGACTTTGCCATTTAATGCCTACAGAGCCTAAAGCTTCCAAAATGCCTATCTGGCCTGTACATATTTCATTAAAAATAAACTCTATATAATAAATAAATATATAAAATAAATAAAATGTTGCCTTTGGAATTTCTATAAATAAATTTAACCTTTTTTCTTTTTTCTTTTTTTTCCTTGATTTTTTTTCTTTTTCTTTTCTTTTTTCTTTCTTTTTTTTCTTTTAAACTAAGAGGTCTTTGCTTTAAATTCACTGGGCTATGATACCAGCGAGAATGAACTGATAGTCTTTTTAAGTGAGACTGCACTTTCCATGCCTGTGGAAAGGCAGTGTTCCCTTGAGCAGGCCACCAGCCAAAAATCCTGATGAGTTGAAGTATGGCAGCTGTGCTGATATAGGATGAAGTTCAACTGATCAAAAATGTAAAAGCGTGTCTATTTCCCAGCATGCATCAGGCCGTTGTCCTCGTGGCGCGCTGCAGTCCCCCCTCTACTCACTCATGCACTCGCACCCTCTCCCGCAGCCTCTCTCCCCTGCTTTCACAATAAATCAAGCAAGTGGCCCTAGGCAGCCCTCCAGGAGGACCAGCCAGTAAGTGCAGAGCAAATCGGCAAGTCCTCATCCAAGCTCCCATCATACATATGCATGCGACAAAGTTTGGCAACAGTGGAGCTGAGGTGACGGCACTGCTAATCAATAAGAACCCACCGCATGAAAGCATTTATAGTGGTTATGTTTTAAGGGCTCAAGTGAAGACACTGTCTTTGTCAACTTTGGCTTAGAATATCCTTATATAGTTCAGGTACTTTGTCAGGGTCCACTGGTCTAGGTAAAAAATGTGTAAATTTCTGGTGCCGTTTAGTCCTGGTCCCTTCTCTTGGAGTCCCATCCTTATTTAATGCAACATAGTATCTCCTTCCGGTGTCCACGTGCTTGTACAGGTTGGAAGAGTAGGTGTTGTACCAGTTCTCTTCAAACTGTTCTCTGAACACGCACTCCTGTGTTAGTTTTTCCTGTAAAAAGAGAGAGAGAGAAGAAGAAGAAGAAGAAGAAAGGAAATAAATACATGGCAAAATGTAGCTGCTTCATTAAAAAGCAATATTCTCCATTGTTACATACAGGTTGAGACCCCACTATTGAAAGATCTTTGGACCAGAATAGTCTTAAACTGCTTTTTCCAAATTGTGGAACATTTGCATTTGCATAGTGAGATATCTAGGATATGGGACCCATATCTAAACACAAAATTCACTTATGTTTCAAATATACCTTCTACGAATAGCCCGAAGGTAATCTTGCATCATATGTTTTCATTAAAATGTCTATAATATGGAATTTTCCACTTGTGACATCATGTTAGTGCTGAAAAAAAACATGTTTAAATATGGGGACATTTCACAGTTCAGAATTCCAAACCAAAGATGTTTGAGCCATGTAAGCCTAATAAAATCATGTTTTATTTTAAACTCTTATTTTTTTTAAAAAAGTTGCAAGCAAATAAGTCGCACATGGAAATTAACAATAACCAAAACCTAGATGGTTCACCGACCTCCTGGACAGTCAGATTTACCGTCACAATGGAAGCACTGAGGCTTCACACTGGATTTTACACTTTCACTATCAAATAAATTTTCTGTACTTAGCCACCACCAAAAATGAAAACAAAAGTCCATCTTTAACTACTTCGATGCACTTTGCAAAAACTCATTAATCCTATCAAGCTAATGACGTTTGACTTTCTTACTCGAGATAGTTAAAGACAAAAGGTTCTAAACAACCTGAGGGATAGGAAATACACTGGAGTTTTTAGATAATATTGGAGTTTTTAGACAATATTTACTGGTTTTTCCACGATCTAGCTACGCAAAGTAGAAATGTCAGGGATAAAGTCGAGAAAAAGGCAGCACCTTGATGAATACAAAATTTAACATGCAAACAATCTGCTGACAACAGCCGGATACTCTGCAGTGAGTGTCCTCCACACGCCAGTCACTATACTCACAGGACAACTGCCCACGGACCACTCTTACTTTTGCCAGAGCATTTGGACGGAGCCTCCCTGGGAGGCCTTTGCCCAAGTGGCGTCTTTAAGAAGCATCTCACCGTTAATAGATTTTTGTGTACAGTGCTTGACATCCAGTGACATCTGCAGTGTTACCAGTGAGTGACACCTTGGAGCATCCTGTCGCATGAATTACAGTCTAAAGTCTTCACACTCAAGCTTCAGTGTGCATGCACTCGCCTGAGGTGTGTCTTTAACCCGTGGGTTATATAAGCCTCTTAAAAATTCTGACCTCGAATTTTACAAAATAGAGATTCTCCAAATCCCTGGGAGAGCCAGCAGCCGCAGTGCACACCAGTAACCCTAGCATTTGGTAGGCACGGGCCAAAGGATCTCTAAGTTCAAATCCAGCCTGGTCTACAGAGCAAGTTCAAGAACAAGCAGGGATACACAGAGAAGCCCTGTCTTGGAAATCAATCAAACAAAGAAGCAACATCCAATTCCTGGGAGAATTCTAAAGCATCCTCAGGGCATGTTTGAAGATGTACACTGCACCTTGGTGTACCCAAAGGACTGGCTTCAAGACATCCCACAAAATCTGTGGCTGTTCAAGTCCCCTTACATAAAAGTGGTGTGCTTGCATAGAACCTACCTCATCCTCCTGCAGACTTTAAACTATCTCTAGATAACTAATGAGAGCTAATGCAGAGCAAATACAGCAGACGTAGCTGTGCAGTGTCACTGAGGACACAGCTTCCTAAACTGTGGGATGTGGTCCCATATGGGATCACGCAACTGAATGTGCAGGTCATGAAGAGAGTTGACGCTAACTGTTAAACACCTCCAAATGGGCAACAACCAAAACTAATTCAAACTCAAATTCAAAATGAAGATGAGCTGCTGTGGCAGCAAGGTCCACGTCACATCATGGAACCTCACCGCAGCCTGGCTCTGAACAGCAGAGCATGCTGTCAGCCATGCGGGGCCAACCAGCATCGCCTGAAGCACCTTGGCTCTTAAATCCGATGAACTGTAATGTTTTCACCATGCATAGAAACTTTTCTACTCTTGTAAAAACAAAACCATTTAATTATGAGAAACAAAAACTTGAATATTTTCCACTTTAACATGTAAGTTTTTCAAATTAGAACATCGTTGGATTGTATTACGTTAGAATGTTTGATTTTAAAAATCATTTATTTGAGTTTCATTAAACCTGAGTTGCTGACTTGTGTTTTATTAAAAAAAAATAATTTTTGGGTTGAGATTAGAATAGAATTTCCAACCATTTCTAAAATGATCTAAACATACTTCTGACATTTTTGTACTGTATATTTATGTTAAAAGCAATGTTATTAGCACTGATGCTTATAAAATCAAAATGGTGATTACCTCTGGAAAGCACTGAAAGAGGTCTGTATCTGTGCATCAAATATTCCACCAAGGTTTAAGTCTGGGCAAACGTCAATGAGCACACCCATCTCACCAGCAGGCAAATTGACTTCATTTTTACATACAGGCCAAAGAACTGGTTTACATTTTCTTTGTGACATAGTATTAGCAAGGGTTTGATTTTTGTACCTAATGTGTGTATGTATGTGTGTGTGTATATATATATATATGGAGAGAGAGAGAGAGAGAGAGAGAGAGAGAGAGAGAGAGAGAGAGAGAGAAGCACAAATGGGAAAGGTTTAAAGCCCTCATTTAGGGAATAGGGGCAACAGTAATGTGTTTTGAGGGGGTTTCGATCCACGGAGAGCTGGATCTGATGCCTCCTGTGAGTCAGAAGGGACAGCCATGATGCTTTCTGTCTTGACTGAGGGAGTATTTCCAAACATAGTCAAGTAAAAACAAACCTTTTAGCCCACTGGTTCTTGAATCACCCCCTTATTTCAGAGATGCCAAGGGAAAACTAGACTCAATATTACATTCCCACAGCAAGAAAATCTCTCTGTCTTCTTAAATATCCCCCCTCTCCTCACCCTGAGCTTTATGAAAAGTGCATCCCCTTCTGCCCTCACAGTGTGGAGGTCATGCAGTCATGTGTGCCATGGTTACAAACAACACACCCATCACATCCCACTCCACGAACACACACTGGGCTGGAGTGTGGGCTGAGGCTGCTGCTGGTGAAGGGAGGAAAGAGGACTTTCTACCTCTGGTCTTATCACTGCTCAGCTGAGACCTCTAATACCAATACCTTTCTAGCTAGTTATTTTAAAACTAAAAACTAAGAGTGCTCTTAAATCCTTTCTGTTGGGCTCCTGCTGGTTGCTGTCCAAATGGGAAAGTTCATGAAATCAGGGAACATGATGCTGGCTGGACGCTGCTCCAGATGCAACACTGTCGTTGAGAACATTGAAGAACGACACCTCAGACTCTCCTGAGAGCCGTGCTCTGGTAGATGGAACTAACTGTCATGCTCACCAAATTGGCAGATGTATAGGCAAGAAGAAAAATCACCAAGAGGCTAAAGACGAAGCCTTCGTGAAAATGTGCAGCTACAACCACTTCATGCCCTCAAAGTACCCTGTGAATGTCCCCTTGGGCAAAGCAGTCATCACAGAGATGCCTTAGAACAGCTCTGAAACACAAACAAGGCCAGATAGGAGGCCATGGCAATGCTGAGCAGTGGACGGAGAAAGGCGGGAATAAATGGTTCCTCCAGAGCTTAAGCCCTAGGCGTATTCTTTTTGTTTCCATCATTACAAATAGGAAAAGGTGACTTTTAAAATTCTTGCATTGCTCTTGTCCACTTGGCACCTTGAATAAAAAAATATAAATAAATAATAAACCAGGCCCACGAGCTCTGTGGACACACATCCGACTGATGGTAGACTGAAGTCATTTGGAGTATCGTTTACATGAGGACCAGACGTGTTACAATAGATGTTTCTAGAACGTTAGGCAAAGATGGCCTGCAGGAAGGAATGTGTAGTATCTATACATTTTACATAAGAGACCTGAGCATGGGCATAGAGGGGTATGTCAAGGGGGTCCTAGAACTAATCCCCTATAGATTCTGAGGGGCAACTGTCATCGAAAACAGATAAAAGTCATTTGATCTTCTTCTGTCCCAGTCATCAGAACTTGAGGGCATACAGCACACTTTACATATCACCAAAATACTGATGCTCTTTTATATTCATATATTAAAGCATATGACTTAATACACTAAGTTTAGAAAAACCAAATGGATAGACCCATGCTCTCCCATTGTTAAAAAAAGACAAGAGGGCAGAATGGAAAAGGATAGAATTTTACAAAACCAACCAACAGTCCAACATGAGGCATGCTTTGCCTCATTGTGGTTCTTCTTGGGGGAAGGGGGCTCATGCCATGGTCCATGTATAGAGATAAGAAAACAATTTGCATTCTCACCTTCCGCCATGTGGGGCCTGGAGACTGAACTCAGGTGGCCAGTCTCTTAACCCAAAGGCCTAATGCATCCTCCAATAGCTCTTACCAGCCTCCTCTAAAGTACTCTGCCAAGTGGGCAAAAGGCATCAGCAAGGTTTTTGGTGCTGTTTTGGTTTGGTTATTTGGGTTTTGTGGTGTTTGGCATCAAATTCTGGGCCTTGTACATACCAGGGAAGTGCTCTACCGCTGAACACCCTCCCACCCCTCCCCTTCCTCCCCTACCTCCTCCCCCCTACCCTGAGACTTTTAACCAAGTATCACCTCATCAGACAAACTTGTGTTCTATAGATTGAAATAAGGGAAAGTAAAAGAAAAGTGTTAGCATGTTTGCACCAGGTTCATGGAGACAGAGTGGATGGGAGAAAGTAAGATTCACCCACAGCACCACACACACACAGGCTGCTCCCACCGATGTGGCCTGAGGAACCTCAGCCTAGCACGGGCTTGCGGTGCACAGCAAAGAGCAGCACCTGTAAGTCTAGAAGGGGCTTCAGGACAGATGGAGCCACTCCTGCCCTGAGGAGCCGGCCTGAGCCTGACTCCGCCCCCCCCCCACACACCCACACACACCTTCATCAACGCCCCTGAGACAAACAACAAAGGAGTGCCTTCAAGCAATCAATCAGCATTTCGGGGTTGACTTCCACCGGCACAGCCACCCCCTCCCAAACAAGTTAATTCCTGACTAAAAACAAATTCAGGAAATTTTCTAAACAATTCTCTTCCATTGATGAAATGGAATAAAAAGTAGAATTCGATGCTAAGACCTCAGCAATATGAAAAATGGGGTGGGGAGGCGGGAAGTACAGATTCAGACTAAGGATTCTTTCTCTCCACTGAAAAGTGCTGAACAAATACTGCAAAATAAATCTTTTTAAAAAAAATATAGAATGATGTCTCCTTGTTGGGAGCCATATTTCAGGAGCAGTTCCCGCTGGGTTTGCCTGTAGGCACACAGGCTGCACAGAGGCCTTTCTTACATCAGAGACAAACCACAGGAACATCACATCAGCTGGTTCACACTCTGGGAGTCTCCTCAACCTCACCCCTCAGTCACTGAGGAGACACTGACAACTATTTCTGTCCCTCCCCGAGTCTCAATGGCCTTATCTTAAAAGGTTAGGCCAGGTAAGGCAGCTCTAAACTGAAAATCCAAACTACGTCCAGTGTCTGAATTTGGGGGCCATGGTGTCGGCCATCATGAAGTTTCCTATTGCAGAGTGTTTCCTATTTTTTCATTAGGGATGTCCAACTCTACAACTCTACAAATACTCCAAAAACTTCTGTCCAGTGCTTGTTACAAATGCTCTGTCTTTAGTAAGGACCCTGAGAGAGTGTGACAACAAAGACACCATCAGAGAATAGGGCTAAGCTCCAGGAAGCCCTCAGTGACAATGGTGTCTGATATAATGTGAGCATCAGAACCCCTCAGAACTGGAGCAAACGGGATGTAGCCTGTGCCAGTTCCAGTTCCGTGTGTGGGCAGTTAGCCCAAAGAGGAGCTGACGTCTCATCATCTGGACCACAGCCTCCTGTCATTCGATGGCGAAGGCAAGGGTGCATTTCCAGAAGTCCCACTCAAGCCACCACTCCCTTGGGACATGGCTGTTCTGCTCCTCACTGCTCACTGATGATCTTGGGGTTCCTGGAGCTTTGTTCACCTCTGAGACACGGGGTGCCATTTCCCAAAGGGCCACCAACCACTAGGGCTGTCATCTGAGGCAAGAGCTAGCTGCACCAGGCTGTGTTCAGGCACAGTACAGCCACTAAGAGTCTCCTCCTTCCTCTTGTCTCGTCCACGGTGTGGACTTTTACTCACACACTGCTAGCTTTGCAGGTGAAAGAGGAGGAGGGGAAAGTGAAGCAGAGAGCAGAGGGAACAAACTTCTATACAGCCAGAAGATCCTCATCACACATTTTAAAACTATTGAAAAACTCCTTTAAAAGTCAGGTAAGCATTGGTTTGATTGCACGAATCAATGGTGTGGCTCTCCTCTCTCACGGGCGCTTTAGCATTGTTTATACACACATAAGTTTGGGAAACTGAGAAAACGCAGTGGTTGTTCAACTTTTAAAACAGTCTAACCCCCTCTGACCACATTTTCCTGGTGGTCAGCTCAATGGTCATACAGCAGAGGGCTCGGCAACTTCAGGTGAGGGAGGGAGGTCATGCAGACACTGTGAGGGAGGTCATGCCGACACTGGACTGCTAAGCCAACGGTGCACCTGCTATACCGCTCTGATAAGCAGCTTCCAGTGGAAACTAAGACTTTCACTGAAAAATAAAACAGCTTCCCTATGCCACGTACATGTCACAGATGATCTCCCCCTTCCGCTGGGGACTATGCCAGCGTGCCATTGCTGTTTTAGACAGACCAGCAGGATTTACAGTCCATGTCTTTATAACTACTTAGCTGAGACAAATGTTTTAAGTTATGTATTTCTAGTCCAAAAAAAAGCATCTTTAATTAAAAATAGACAAATGCAAATTGGAAAACTAGAAAAATTGTGTTAACCTGCCTTTTTACATGTGTGCAGAAGGGGAGTGAGAGCCCTCAAATAAACTGTACACTTTTTAGAATTATAGGACGCAGATGTTTTAAAACTCACCACATGTTTCCAATGCAGACGGTTTATAGAGTATTCCACTATAAAGTGATCAATTCTTGTTTTATTGTATTTCCATGTTTTAAATTTTTTTTAGATTATTTAACTATAGCTGTTTATGGCATACCTATCTTTGAACTATTGGATTTTATCACTAGACTTGGGTGGAGAATGTGGATTTAATTCAAAAGTCTACTAAAGTCCATGCTTTGGAACAAAATCTGGTGAATGTTAGCAGCTATGGAAACCTCTTTTCATTTCATGTCATCAAATTCTGAGCAATGGGAAAAACTGAAATTAAAACTTCAAAACCTTTACCATTCCCGTTTAAAGCAGAGTATGAGATAATATGGGGAAATTTCAGTACAGCCCTGAGGACGCCCAAGCACACCTAGGACACTGACTCACCTAGACACTAATTTCAAATATTAGACAACACTGAAGTAAGTAACACACAGGCATTACTATGCTCAATTTGAATCTCTGCCCCCTTTCTAAAAAAAGGAATTAGAGATGTTACAACATTTGAAACAGAGTAATAGTTCTTGTTGCAAATATACAGACTTATGCTATTTTTAAACATGATTTCCACATGACTGTACAGCAAGGCCTTAACCACACTATGTAAATTACTCCATTCACTCAACTCCAGGGTCACTTAAACAGCTGGCTGCTAGGATATAAACCGCCAGAGCAGGGAAACTGCATGACAATGACTTAATTGCAAAGCTCCTGAACGTTTCCCCTGAGTTAATGACTTTGCTGTAGTCATTCATTCTCATATCTAATGTTTGTTACAGTCGAGGTATTTAAACCTCCCTTAACCACAATGACTCTTTCTCATTAATAATACAGCAGTAAAGCCTTAATGGGAGCTGTTGCAAGGACCAGGGCGATTAAATATAATGACTAAAGGACCATTAATAAGAAGCCAGGTCTTTTAACCGTTCTCTCCTGGGAGAAGTCCCCGACTAGATAGAAAAGGAGTGGGAGGGTCCTTTCTATCGTGTCTTTAGATGCTCCAGTTCAGATCCAACCCCCATGTCTCCTTAAATCCTGTTTCTCAAAACCTCTGTAAACCCCCCACAATTCTGGATAGACCTGCCTGGATTCATACTCTTCACCATCTTTATTACCTCTGGGATTATGGGAACAATGGAGTTGGTTGCATCCGGGTCAATATGAACAGGCAAGTTTTCCTACTGCCTTATCAAAATATACCAGAAACATATGAGAAAGGGGAAGAGCAGGGAGATCACGGAACAATCAGTAAAAGTCCAGACAGGTAGGAGGAAAGCTACGCCAAGTCAGGAGGTTGTCAGAATTCGCTGTATGCTTCAAAAGAGATAAATGTGTTCAACCTGACTTAAACATCGCACAACAGTCTGGAGAGTGCTTACTTAATAGCAGGCGCAAAGCCCTGGGTTTAACAACAATAACCCAAAAAATGAAATGAAATAGATAATACACAATATATTCACAGTACCCCCTAAATATGTGCAGTTTTATATTCTTTTTATTGGATATTCTTTATTTACATTTCAAATGTTACACCCTGTCCCGGTTTCCAGTCCATAAACCCCCGTCCCCTCCTCCCTCCCCCTTCTTCTGTGAGGCCGGTCTCCCACCAACCACCCACCCACCCCTCCACCCCTCCACCTCCCTACCCTGACATTCCCCTACACTGGGGGGTCCAGGACCAAGGGCTTCTCCTCCCATTGGTGCCCAACAAGGTCATCCTCTGCTACATATGCACCTGGAGCCATAGGTCTGTCCATGTAGACTCAATTTTTATATTCTTATGTATTGACAAAACCATTAATTTGAGCCCAGCACCGTGGTTTTACACCTATAATGACAGTGACTTGGGAAACTGAGGTGGAAGCATAGCTTCTGTCCAGTAGTTCTAGGCTCGCTTAGACAGTACAGGGAGATCCTCATCTCAACACATTTCATTAGTTAATGTTTAATTAAGTAAGAAATTTAAACATTAAATGTCTTCATGCATTTTTAATTCTATGAAATATATATGGAATTAATAATTACTATAGTCTCTGAATTCTTCCTATACCTAAAAGTAAAAGGAAAGAAAAGCTTGTCCTTTCCAGTGTGAAACTTTACAGAGAAGCAGGCCCAGAGTCCCACCCTAACCACAAAACTCTCTGCCATTGGTACCTTCAGGAGAGGGCAACACTTCTGTCCCGTGGAGCTGACCCTGGCCATAGAAACCGAACCCCACGGCAGGCCCCATGTCCAAAATTAGTTTTTCAACACAAAAAGACTCCATGATTTTTGAGTTTTTTTTTCTTTCTTTTTTTTTTTTTTTTTTTTTTTTTTTCCTTTTTCACTATGGTTTGGTGGGCTTGTTTGTTTGTTTATCTTATAGGGTTTTGTTTTGCTTTGCTTTCTTTGTCTGGGAGGAGGATCTGGGGGAAGGGAAAGAATAGCATCAAAATGGAAAAAAATTTAAATGTAATTTTAAGAAACTAAAACAAAAAAACACCTCCTCAGAATCAAGTTCCTTCAGTATTTACAAAGCGATCAGGACCTAGTCTGAATCTGGATACAAGCACACATGGGCACATGTACACAGAGAGACTGAATGCACGCACATACACACACAAACACACATACACACGTCTTCCATGTGTCGTGCTTGCCCACCATGTGGCAATAAGTAAGCTGCCAAGGACAGATCTGCTCTGCCAAGTAGGACGAGCAGGATGGGGGGGGGGGGGTGGCTTCCTAAGAGGCGGTCGACGGAAGTAAATCTTTGTTTCAGTAAATCACACAACTCACAAACTTTCTGTTCATTTTCAAAGAGGAATTCCCACAGGGAAAGCCTTGCTCCGGCACAGAACAGAATACGAACTTAGAAAGTTTGCCTTTTGCTTTAGGGAGCATTTGGACAAGTGCTCATACATAGCTGATGTGAACCGAATTCTACAAACACACCTACCTATAGTAAAAGTTGATCAAACTTCCTTTAAGATCTAAGCGGAAAAGCAAACCATAGAACACATGTTTTCACTGCAGACTCTACCTGGTATGAGCCATGACTTCAATGACCACTTAAAACACACACAAAAGGCGTAAGCGCTGTGAATTCACCAGTGGGAGGTTGTGTGGTGGGAACGGAGAACAGACGCCCTCCAAGGGACCAGGTTGAGGGACAATGAAGAAAAACAAAGCTAGGCAGTGAGAGGTAAGTGAGGGAAAGAGATTCAAGGAGGACAACCAGACAAAGACAGAGGAATCCGACAATGACTCCATGTCTGTGATAATCATCGGACACTTTGCTGGGAGGTGGAGCTGGAAAGTGAAAAATGAAGAGGCTTTCCAAGATAAACAACGCAGTTCAGATTCAGCATACAGTTAGTGGAAAGAGAAGGAAAGGACTTCAAAGATCAGTGGGTTTAATGACAACGTAAGCCCGAAGATAATTTATGAAGACCTAAAGACACACAGAATTTCCCCAGAAGAGGCAGGCACTTCCCCAGAAACACACACTCCTGAAGCTGACCAACAAGGCTTTGGTTTATTTCTCTGTAAAATAGGGGCATTATACAAAGAAGTTTCTAAGGTCCCTTATCTATCAGGACCCTCAACCCCAGTACTAGGGCTGGAAGCCAGGGCTTCCCGGAACGCTAGGTGTAAGCTCTGTACCTACTGCACTGCACCTAGCCCTGAGAGACCTAAGACTCTAATGACTGCGTCTCAGGAACACCAGAATGCCACTCATGGTAACTCTGTAGGGACATATTGAGTAGGAAACGAAGAGACACTTCCAAGGGGCTGGAAAATAGACAAAGAAACCAAATAGAATGTGCTGCCTGGGGTGCCCATTTTGGGGGAGGGCAGCAGCCTGGAAGTGCTAGCTGCAAGCTGTCTGGAGGACAGGGCTGATACTTCCAGAGATGAGTCAAGGGCAGCCACTTTGTTCTAGGGTTTTCCACGTCCCTCAGACTCCCCTCCCACTCTCCATCTTTTCCCCCACACTGGCTTCAAGGAATAGGGCCCCTAGAGGAGCTGTCTCCCTGACCAGTGAATACCCACAATATGACCTGCCTAAGAGAACTTAAACCCAGGAGAGAGTAACTGGTTAGCGATGTGTAGACATGTGGTATGGGTACAAGGCAAAGAAAGGACACCACCACAGAGAGCTGCTGACACCAGGGACCAAGCCATTCCATGCTATCTCCATGGGACTCTTGAATTTTTTTTTGCAGCACTTCTGACTGGAGCTTGGTTACCTCATGCCCTTCATCCCACCCTTACCCACAAACAACC
This sequence comes from Rattus rattus, assembly GCF_011064425.1. Lineage (NCBI taxonomy): Eukaryota > Metazoa > Chordata > Mammalia > Rodentia > Muridae > Rattus > Rattus rattus. The sequence continues at coordinate 66,740,294 of NC_046165.1, forward strand.
CTCTTCAGACTGGAAGGGAAGGGAGCCTGTCCCTGCCACTCTTCCTGCTCCTAGGACCCCCAACTCCTTGTTGCAACAGACACTCAGTCAGCCCAGATTCCTCTGGAATGAACTCCTTCTACCCAGCCTCATTTTGTGACATATAAATGGCCATTCTTTTCTCCACACTTGCAGGACTATGTCTAATCATCATGGGACTCTCTGTCTTCTACTATATAACTGAACTTTCTTCCAGATCTAACTGGGTCTACCATGACTAACTAGTCACCCTGTTATTCCAAGACCCCAATCATACAACAGGAAGTTATTCTCTTACACATCTATATTACAGTTCAGCACTGGAGTCTGACAGGACAGGAACTCAGAGACAGGAACTGATGCAGAGGCCATAAAGGAATGTTTGGTCACGGACTTGTTCCTAGTGGCTTTATAGCCTCCTCCTCCTCCTCCTCCTCCTCCTCCTCCTCCTCCCCTCCTCCTCCTCCTCCTCCTCCTCCTCCGCCTCCTCCTCTTCTTCCTCCTCCTCATCTTCCTCCTCTTCCTCCTCCTCTTCCTCTTCCTCTTCTTCCTCACCCCCTCCTCCTCCTCTTCCTCTTCATTCCTCCTCCTCCTTCCTCCTCCTCCTCCTTCTTCTTTGTTTAGTACAATACATTCCAACCTTTCCACCTTTCCACCCCCTCACCTCCCTCTCCTCTTCAGTTTCTGTTCAGAAAAGAGCAGGCCTCCCAGAGATATCAGTTGAACACAGCATAACAAGATGCCATAAGACCAGGCACAAACTCTCACATCAAGGATGGGTAGAGAAACCCAGTAGGAAAAGGGAAAAGGGTCCCAAGAGCAGACAAAAATGTCAGAGACAGCCCCTCTTCCACTGTTCAGAGTCCTCAAGGGGCTTTTTAAAAATGCTGTCATTCCATACCTGTCATTCCAGCACGTGAGAGTCAAGAAGACTGTCAGGTGTTGGAAGCCAACTGGTCTCAAGTAAATAAATAAATCATTTTTAAATAAATTAACAAGTATTTTAACCTGGAAAAAATGATTTTGGTAGTTACTCTGGGTACTGTGAGAACCCAGTAACTTCACCAACATGTAAATATTAATAACCATGGCAAAGAAAATTACAAAGTAAATGAAATCCCTAATAAAAAATTTATTTACATAGGTAAAATAATAATAACTACATATGAGACTAAACTATTGGCAGGAAGATGATTCAGTTGATAAGTGTACTTGCCTCGCAAGCATGAGGACCTGAGTGAATCCTCAGCACCCAGATAAGAGCCAGACATGGCACACGCCTGAACCCAGCACAGGTGAGAGCCAGACTTGGCACACGCCTGTAACCCAGCACAGGTGAGAGCCAGACTTGGCACACGCCTGTAACCCAGCACAGGCACACACCTGTAATCCAGTACCCAGATGAGAGCCAGACATGGCACACGCCTGTAATCCAAGCACTGAAAGCCCTGAGGCTTGATGACTCTGAGATCCAAACTCAGTGAAAGATCCAGCCTGAAAAACTAAGATAGAAACAAAAGAAGACACCAGATGTCAAACTCTGGTGTGTGTGTGTGTGTGTGTACATGCACACACATTAATAAGCTATTTAGAATTACTCTTTAAGAGGAATCCATTGTTGGTGGGATTGCAGACTGGTACAACCATTCAGCTATACCTCTCTTGGGCATATACCCAAAAGATGCCCCAACATATAACAAAGACACATGCTTCACTATGTTCATAGCATCCTTATTTATAATAGCCAGAAGCTGGAAAGAACCTTCAACAGAGGAATGGATACAGAAAATATGATACATCTACACAATGGAATATTACTCAGCTATCAAAAACAATGACTTTATGAAATTCACAGGCAAATGGAATGAACTAGAAAATATTATCCTGAGTGAGGTAACCCAGTCACAGAAAAACACACATGGGATGCACTCATTGATAAATGGATAGTAGCCCAAATGTTCAAATTACCCTAGCTGCACAGAACACATGAAACTCAAGAAGGATGACCAAAATGCGAATGCTTCACTCCTCCTTTAAAAGGGGAACAAGAATACCCTTGGGAGGGGATTGGGAGGCAAAGTTTAGAACAGAGGCTGAAGGAACACTCATTCAGAGCCTGCCCCACATGTGGCGCATACATATACAGCCACCAAACTAGATAAGATGGATGAAGCAAAGAAGTGCAGGCCAACAGGGGCCGGATGTAGATCTCTCCTGAGAGACACAGCCAGAATATGGCAAATACATAGGCGAATGCCAGCAGCAAACCACTGAATGAGAACAGGACCCCTGTTGAAGGAATCAGAGAAAGGACTGAAAGAGCTTGAAGGGGCTCGAGACCCCATATGAACAATAATGCCAACCAACCAGAGCTTCCAGGGACTAAGCCACTACCCAAAGACTATACATGGACTGACCCTGGGCTCTAACTGCATAGGTAGCAATGAATATCCTAGTAAGAGCACCAGTGGAAGGGGAAGCCCTTGGTCCTGCTAAGACTGAACCCCCAGTGAATGTGATTGTTGGGGGGAGAGCGGCAATGGGGGGAGGATGGGGAGGGGAATACCTATATAGAAGGGGAGGAGTAAGGGCTAGGGGGATGTTGGCCTGGAAACCAGGAAAGGGAATAACAATTGTAATGTAAATAAGAAATACCCAATTTAATAAAGATGGGGAAAAATTACTCTTTAAGCATTGCTTTTTAAAAAATCTTTAAACATTGGTGTTATGATTGACATTAAGTATAATTCGACTTAAGTCATGAGTCTTAACTTTAGAATTCAACTTGCAAGAAACACAAGGCATTATGTCTCCCATGCAGTGAGATTCATCAGAGGGCACAGACGCAGCAATGCAGCTTGTGTTCTTGAGGAACACTAGGGAACGAGTGTAAGCTGAGGACCAGCATAGCCAGTGCTAAGCTGGTCACATCACGGGCACTGTCTCCTCCCAAGGTCAGTTCAGGAGGTCAGAACACTGACCAATGGGTAATGGTTGCTAGGGCAGTGGGAGTCATTTTCTCCAGTGTTATAGCCACTGGAAAGAGGCTATGCTCCAGTAAATAAACTCCCATTCATGCTCATACAGGTAACCCTATTAAATTTGGGGGGTCACATTAATATGGGAGTAAGGAGGCTTGTTGGGAAGAAGAAAGGGTTCAACAGAGTGAAAGGGGATCAAGAGAGTATGATGGGGTAAATATGATCAAATATTTCATATGCTGGCCTGAAACTGCCAGAGTAAGTGAATGAATGAACGAATGAATGAATGAATGAGTGAATGAATGAATGAATGACAGAACACAATGCAGAGTTGGTGAACAGCAAGACTAAGTCTCCAAGCCTAAGGATTCTACTCTTCCATGCTTACTGTCCATGGTCTAAATGCTCATAAGGAAAGTACAGACCAGAATCTCCCATAAAGCACAGCCAGAACACAGTATCTGAAATATTGTAACTTGTATGGAAAGTGAAACAATAGTGGAACAGGATCTGAAGCACTGTAACTTTTAGAACAGTGGGAATGGGAAGCAAAGAAGAGAGGAGGAAACACGAGGATGGGAAAATGGAGAGGAACCGAGCTTCCTTCTGGGGGCCAAGGAGCTTCCTTCTCGAGGCCAATGCCACAAGGCAGTCAGGCAGGCTACAGTCACCTGGCACTGTGTGAACCAATCACATTATGTATCACCTTGAGAGGGATATCCTTCCAGTGACCTTGGCCAGTCTCTTCTTTGAACTGGGTTTCAAGAACTTCCTTATAAAGGAGACATAAATATCAATGGGTATTTTGATGAATAATATTTAAAAAAACAGATTTAGAGAAATCAACTGCTGTCTGGATTTTAAGCATTTATAGGAAGAAAAGAGATGACAGCTCTCAGTGTGTCCCTGCCACTTAAAGCCGTAACCTTGCAAGCTTGGGGAAGTCCTCTACAGCGGGGTGTCAAGAAGGCAGGCTCTTTTGTCTCAGTTGGTTGTCACAGTGCCTCTGAGGCACATCAGGCCAACAGGCTGACAAATGATGTTTCCTCACAACTTCGAGGTGGTTCCTCCTGGAGGCACAGCAGGAACACATGGCCCAGCACTTCAGAGGCCGCCCCAGGACAACAGCTCTCACTTGCCTCTAGTGGAGCCAGTTTTCCCTGAGGCTTTAAGGCATCTCCTAGATGGACCACAGGTAACCTCCTTCGAGTAGCTATGATGCTGACTGGGAGGACCCTCCAAATGTCAACACGGAAGCCCTGGCATCAGCTGAGATGAGCAGAGAGGAGATGGATCAGGGCACAGTTAGCAGCCAACGATTCCAAGCACCACAGCCTCTGCCAGGAACACCTGCCTGTTTCCTCACTCTCCTCTGCCATACTCGCTCCTCCTGCAAAATCGTAAGACCTTTTCTTTTGAAGTGCACGAGAACATTTATTATACTGATTCCTGGTTCTTTTTGTTTTTACTGCAGTTTTGTTTGGTTATTTTGTGAGCCTGAGGGCACACATGTGCCACCGCATAGATGTAGAGGTCAAAGAACAACCCGTGGGAATCGGCTCTCTCCTTCTACCATGGGGCTCCAGGGATCAAATTCAGTCTACAAGGCTTGGCAGCAAGCGCTGAGCCATCTCACCACCTATGTAACTCTTGCTTTCCATGTCTGATTTCTGAACAAAGCCCTGGGTTCTTCCTAGCACCCACACGAAGAAGTGCAGACATGGCCACCATTGTACACCCATCCAATGCTCACTACTCCCAGGAGCTAACATCGGTAAGGTCTCCCGGAGCAGGAACACAGGGTGAGGTTCCCATGAGCCTCCAGTAACAGATTTTGTTAATCTGTCAATGCATTCTATGTGTTTCTGTTTAAAGGCGCTTACTTAACATACATTGCGATTCTTGACCATCTGACCCACAGCAACATCACCAAAATCAAGCCTCAAGGAAGCCTCTCTAAAAACAAGTTTGCTTCACAGAACATACCATACACCCTGTGGGGCTTTTATTAGCACTAGGCAGCCCTTTAGCACTTGCTAAGGATGTTTTATGAGGCAAAATCATCAACAAATGGCGAGGAATAAAAAATTCACAACACTAAACAGATGCCCTGGGGAGAGGTCCAGACAAGAGCAGGGCTTGACCTTTGACCTCAGCCAGGAATAAGTGTGGAGAAGATCCACTGCCTTTCCTTCTTCTCTGCACAGGTCTGCAAATGGGCATGAAAGTAAGACAAATGTAGATTTGAGGTTATAAGCAAAATTTAACAATTACGTAAATTCCACTGAAGTGGCTGGCTCGAAACAGCAGTGATAGGCGATCAATAATGTTCACTGAGTTTTTAAAGAAACTCAGGAGTAAGCGTGAAAAGGTGGATGCAGATGTGTATGTGGCTGAGCTCCACTTAAGAGTGAAGGTGTCTGGAAAGAACCCAGATGCCCTTCAACAGAGGAATGGATACAGAAAAGGTGGTACATCTACACAATGGAATACTACTCAGTTATCAAAAACAATGACTTTATGAAATTCATAGGCAAATGGATGGAACTGGAAAATATCATCCTGAGTGAAGTAACCCAATCACAGAAAAACACACATGGTATGCACTCATTGATAAGTGGATATTAACCCAAATGCTTGAATTACCCTAGATGCACAGAACACATGAAACTCAAGAAGGATGACCAAAGTGCGAATGCTTCACTCCTTCTTTAAAAGGGAAACAAGAATACCCTTAGGAGGGGATAGGGAGGCAAAGTTTAGAACAGAGGCTGAAGGAACACCCATTCAGAGCCTGTCCCACATGTGGCCCATACATATACAGCCACCAAACGAGATAAGATGGATGAAGCAAAGAAGTGCAGGCCGACAGGAACCAGATGTAGATCTCTCCTGAGAGACACAGCCAGAATATGGCAAATACATAGGCGAATGCCAGCAGCAAACCACTGAACTGAGAATAGGACCCCCGTTGAAGGAATCAGAGAAAGAACTGGAAGAGCTTGAAGGGGCTCGAGACCCCATATGAACAACTATGCCAACCAACCAGAGCTTCCAGGGACTAAGCCACTACCCAAAGACTATACATGGACTGACCCTGGACTCCAACTGCATAGGTAGCCATGAATAGCCTAGTAAGGACACCAGTGGAAGGGGAACCCCTTGGTCCTGCCAAGGCTGAACCCCCAGTGAATGTGATTGTTGTGGGGAGGGCGATAATGGCGGAAGGATGGGGAGAGGAACACCCATATAGAAGAGGAGGGGGAGGGGTTAGGGGGATGTTGACCTGGAAACCCAGAAAGGGAATAACATTCGAAATGTAAATAAGAAATACCCAACTTAATAAAGATGGAAAATAAATAAATAAATAAATAAATAAATAAATAAATAAATAAATGGAGAATGCCAGCCTAACACTGGCAAGAAGACATCAAAAAAAAAAAAAAAAGAAGTGAAGGTGTGTGAATAAACGGAAGTGTGTGAATGGAAGAGCATCTAGCAGGCAACCGAGAGAGAGCGAGCGAGTGAGTTAGTGAGTCCGTGGACAGGAGAAGGAACAGATGAGCTGCAAATGCGGTGGGAGACGAGTACTGAAGAATAACTATGCAGGAGCGTCACAGACTGAGCCCTTCCTCAGAACCACGCTGGTCCACTGCATCAGAAAGTAAGAACTGAGGGTTCCCGTGACTCAAGAGCAGCATCAGCAGACTCCGCCTGAAGGGTAGTTTGTTTCTGACAGAGAGCAGTACTGAGGTGGCGCTGACAAGGAGTGTCTGGATTCAGAAGGAAGGTGGGGTGGGGAGAAGCAGGAGAACATGGAGGACACAGACTTGTGTCTCTCCTGTTGTCATCTGGCCATGCACCCCAACTACACCCCAACTCACACACTGACTGTGCTTCCCCTGTACGCACCAAGACTCAGGACTGGGGAAGCGGAAGTTAGACAGCAAAGCACAGGAATGAAACCGCCAGTATGTAGACCTACTGTGTATGTCAACTGTGTACAGGAACTACTCAGAAACCAGTTTGTTGTGAATCCTTAGGGGTTGTCATCAAAAGTGTTCTTTCAATCAGAACTCCCTGGCAACTGCAGTTACTTTAAAGTCCCCTAACACTTACTGTCCAGAAAAAAATTCTTGCAGGAACCCCAAAGCACCAAATCTGTTAGTTCCAAATGGCTACTTAGAAAATAAACTGCAGGGAGGAATTGCAGCTAGGTAGGGAGAAGGAAGGGATGGAAAGGGGAAAGAATTTATTCAGTAATACATGTCTAAGTTCCCTGTGTTTCTTTTCATAGCTTGAAAGCTTGTCTATTATCATTGCTGAATAATATTGCATTATCTACATGTACCAGAGTATTCTTAGGTTATACCAAAGCTCACTTATACATTTATCTGCTAAAGTGTATCTTAGTTGTCCCTAGGCATGGAGAAATATAAATAAACCTGCTAGAAACGAAAAGAAAAAAAAGGGAAAGAGATTTGGAATCTCACTGGAAATCTCGCATCCATCTAATACTCATTACGAGTCAACTACATTCAAGCCTTTGCTTTACATATCAGGAGTAACTTGGGACACTAATGCAACCAATCCTGGGTTTAGGCAGTGGCCACTTTATCAAAACCACTTCCCAAACCCATTCTTCCCTAACCAGCATCTGACAGGAAATGGAGCAGAACTTTGAGGATGGGATCAATGTAGAACAGGAAATGGCAGTGAAATAGAAGGGTAGGTGGAGGCAGAAGGCAGGTCAGGGAGGGAAGAGCATCTGTCCCTGGGAAACCCTTCCTTAGTCTGCTCCCCGGATCCAGAGCCACTGCCCTCCGACCTTTCGGAAGCAGCTCAAGAGTCAATCTGTCTCCTCTGGGCCGAGACTTGTTGGCAGAGAACTTACTTGCCTAGCATGGGTGAAGCCTGTATTCCACCTCCAACACCACAAACAGAAATAAACAAACAACTGAAACCCTTCACAACACATGAGAAACCCCCAGGTCAAGTGCACCAACTCAGCAGCAACCTGACATGTCCTGAGTGAGTCCTGAGTAGTCAAGGTGGCTACTCTGCCCTGCCAATAATGTCAACCTAACTGGAACTGAACCCCAACACTATAAGATCCAAAGATGATTTCTCAGTACCTAAAGGCTAGGAGTCTTGTCACAAAAGAAACATGCGTCTAAAACATTCCTTCAAAATCCCATCTGTGGAAAGGATGTGACACTCTCTAGCATGTGGCTAACTCTGGATAAAATAGTATTTATTCACACAAACAAATGGTCATAGTTTTGAGACAGGGCATCATTTAGCCCAAGCCAACATTTACCTCTGTTTAGCCTCCTACACACTGGGATTTCAGGCAGGTACTACCGCACCTCATTTTTGGAGTGCTAGGGTTGAACTTTGTACATATCTAGCTTTTATTATACATATCTAGCAATTACTGTACCAACTGGGCCACATATTCATGAACAGTCACCCCTAACATATATATATATATATATATATATATATATATATATGTGTGTGTGTGTGTGTGTGTGTGTGTGTGTGTGTGTGTGAAATGAGATTTTCTGACTTACCTCACCTGTCACTTGCTGTCTTGTGTGATCTTAAGTTGGCAATCCATTAAAATCTTACTCCTTGTCTCTGACATAAGAACACTGAGAACTAAGATGATCTCCCAGAGAAATACCCTTAATCAGCTAAGAATTATGGCTAAATTTCCTGAAAACTTGCCATGCATTTATGAACCATAAGATAATGCTTTATCACTCAAACCATCAGCTGAAAAAACCACCCATTCCCAGAGCACGTCTGATATCTGTTGATCATTCAATGAATGAACCTTTTCATTTCCTTCGCATGAACTTCATTGTTTCAAGATTGTGAATGGAACATGTCTAGGCACCTCCTATCAAAGGAATTTGAAGTGAACCACCAGGAAAAGGAATCAGTAGGTTCGATGGCATCTTGCCATTTGCTAAGCTATACTGTTCCATGAACACACAACGCTGTCCTGCTTGTTCAAAAGCTGCCCCGGTAGAGCAAGTGTCAAGGTAGAGAGACAGTCCAGCATGTCCCAGCCCTTTCCTCTGGCCAGCCACTCATATCTACAGCCACACAGGGATAGGAAGATCTCACGAAACGAGCTCTAGAAGGGCCACTTCCTCTTCATCTCAGTGAAAATGAAGGAACAGAAAGTGAAGGGAATATACTCAGGATCTTTATGCAAACCTCATAGCCACCCATGAACGCAGACAGCCTTCCTTCCACACCGGTGGGCCCTGCATCTGTATGTTTAACCAACCACAGAACGAAAACATGCAGGGGAAAAACCTTCTGTGTACTGACCATGTACAGACATTTTCCTAAAACAGCAATAGTACAACTATTTACATGGTACAGTATTTACATGGTAGTATCTATTACAAGTCATCCAGGAATGGCTTAAAAGGGAAATGTGTGCAGGTTCCTGTGCAGATACTACGCCATTTTATATAAAAGGCCTGAACAGCCAAAGATCCTGGCATCCAAAGAGGGCCCTGTGACCAATCCCCCATGAAAGGGATGGAGAACTGGATTTGGGTCCAAAATGACCTTCAGTACTAAATGGTGCTGCTTCCCATGACTGGATAAATAGGAAAAGAAAAAGGCCTACTTGGTCCTTGATCCACCATGTAGGTTTCTAACAAGTGAGGGTCACTGGGTCTCACAATAATTCAAATGGGGTAGGAATCAAGACTTCTCTGTCTACATACTCAACTGTAAGAGCAGGCCAGCTAACCATACACAAGGCTGAGCCAGGGCTACAAGGACCTCCATCGTCATAGTGAGAAGACATCACTGAAGTGACATCATCCGAGCGTTAAACTACCACATCAGTTTGTGGCCTATTGTTCTTATAGGCCTATATTAACATAAAGATATCTTGGATTTCAGTTGTCAAAGAAGTGTAGGCATAAGGGACTCATACCTAGTTTCATGGTTTATATGTACACATAGTAAAAATAAAGCCAATATGGGTTTCTTGGCATCTAAGATATAGTCATTCTTCAGTACTCCTGAGTCCACACCTATGGTCAAGCAACCACAGATCAATTTTGTTAGGCCTGTATATGTACAAATATTTTTTTCTTGTCATCCTTCACTAAACACAATACAAATATCATCTCCATAGAATTTTGGGCTGTGTTAGATAATACGGGCAATTGTACTTGTGTACAGTGTATCAAGTAAAACAAGCCATCTGAATATGATTGGAAGTCTACAGGAACATGTACACGGGTTCAACAAAGGCATTACACCATGTTATATAAGCAGAATTAAGCATCTACAGACACCATTATCTGTGGATGCCCTGGAAACAAATCCCCGACATATAACAATATGCGTCCTGGTTCTTTGTGTTTTCTTGTTGCTGCTCCTTTTTAAAGGAATTGACTTGTTCCTCAGTTCTGGGACAGATGTGGCTGCAAGGTTCCCTATACTGACCCTACAACATAGAAACATCGTGCAAGAAATTATCTGGCCCATATGTCTCCATTCAGAACCAACAAGCCCCCTGTCCCAGGAATGTATTCAATTAAAAGAACATTTATGTTCACTGGAAGCACAGCTGTACCATTGTACCTTGGCTACAGATTATATAGATTCAAAGAATCCAGGGTCCAACTGTATCCCTGGAAATACAACCACAGTACCAAACAGCTATCTGGACAAGCACCTGATGGGGGTGGTGCTGTAGAAGGCCTCAGGAGGCTGGCCTGAGTCTGCCCAGCACCTGCAGCTTCTGGGCCTCAGAGCAGATCATGTAGACTCTATTGATTTGGTACTTGAAGGAGATGGCGGCCCTGGAAAACCTGGTTATTGTAAGTGCACAGCCCCACAGCCTGACGCCCCAGCACACTCTGTCTGTGTATGAGGCTGAAGCAGGCTAAGAAATTGGGTCAGTGAACATTCACCACATGCCGACTGCACACACACTGTGTGTGGCTGAGCCTCTGGGAAACAGAATGCTTACGGAGAGACTCTGGCTTCAAAATCTGCATCTAGTAAAAGACCAATAAGAATGAAATGTGAGGCCAGAGATAAACCAGAAATGCCAGCCTTTCTGTCTGGTGCTGTCCTCTCGCTCGCAGCTACACTCCCCACACTCTGGGTTAATTTAGTGAGTGCTACCTTTTCCTAAATGGGAGGGCCAGATGATTCCAGCTTCTTGAAGCAAACTCATTTTTTGAAAGCATTCTTTTTAATATTTGCTTGTTATAATCAGCTATTCTTGGCGTTTTAAAGTACCTTGATAATAATCAGATAATTTAGATTAAACCACTAACAGTACTGACCTGAGCCATAGCTCTAGTCTCTTTGAAATGAATAAAGGTGACAAATGCAAACTGACACCCCCAGTTGTCTAGTCAGGTGGAGGCACATGCATGCACATGCATGTAATCTAACGTTCTCTCTGAATTTCAACCAGACAGGATTTTCTGATCTTTATAAAGCTTAAATGTTATATGCCCTAACCTGTCTTCCACACTTTATTGAGACTTCTAGCCATCCCTCAAAATCCACTTTAAATGCTACAATACACATTTCCAAGTAGTTCTTTAAACTCCCCTCTGTGGCTCCAAGACATTTAAGCATTCTTCAATTACAGCAAATCTTACATTGCACCAAACTATTCACAAAGCTATTTCTCCTGCCAGATTTCTGAGAGCTGCTCCACGGTGTGGACTGTATCAGAGGGCCAGACAGCAAGTTGCTATGAATGTCTATAAAAGATACGAATGAAAAGGACACACATGAATTGGGACCTGAGAACAATATCCAGACCACACCCAGCGTAAGAATTATTCAAATTCTCCTTTTAATTAAAGTGTGACTCATTAGCAGCACAGTTTTTCCGGCGTCTACATTGTCACATTGGTATCCTCTCTATTTTTCTAAGAAGTTTCACCCATTCACTTATGTCTCCTTTAATCTAGCCCTAGGATGTGCTTAAAACCGGGGGGGGGGAGAAAAATTAACCCCCAAATACAAAAGTACATCACTACATGTCGCAGTGGTTTGTTTAACAGGAGTGATTCCTGTTTCCCCAAACCTACTTGCTTTCTTTCACTTCTCAAAGCTTTTTAACAGATCTTCCCTTTGCTAACTGAGATGTGTGTCCCATCACACAGGTAAGGGTGCTCACCAACACCATTGCCTGTTTCTTTTCTTCCTTCGATCTCGTGGCCTCTGAACAAGCTGTTTTGGTTAATTCTCATTCCCATGGCCACAGGGGTCAGAATAACCACAAAACCCAATGGAAACCACAAAAGGGCCCAAAGGGAGCAGAGTTCTCAACCCCACTCTCCAAATCTCCCATATGAGGACACAGCAAAGGGAAAACCCTGCTGCCCGGGGAGCTCTCCTCCCAGCTCTGCCCAGTGGAGGAGAAAAGATCTTGCACAACCATTTTGTGTGGGGGTGGGGAAAGAGATCAGAGGCGAGACAGAGAAGGCCCAGGAAATGCAAACTCTGGACTCTGGAGTCCATCCAGAGTGCGAACCTCGGCTGAAGGGTCAGGCTCGTGTGCTTCATCTTAGAAGAGGCGAGCAGGAGCAGGAGGCAGAACGGGAGCCCGGCCATCTCTGCTGCTATCTCTGCTCCAGCTGCAGCTGCATCCCCTTTGGGCTATGCACACCAGGGACAGCGCGGGCACGGCCCAATTAGGCATAGGGCTGAGGGAAAGGCTCCTCCTACAACTAGGATCCTGAGTACACTCACCGTACAGATGGAGAAGCATCAAGGTCGCTATCTGCACAGCTTGCAGAAGAGCTGGAAAGCAATCACCATGCTATTCATTTCCCCCCAAGAAGCATTTACTGAGCTCCTCCCTCCTCAAGGGTCACTGCTCCGTACTAGGTAACATTAGGAGGTAAAATGAGGGGTGGCCAGGTCCTTTGGATCCGCTATGGGAAACACGCTGGACTACCCTACCAATCATACTGCTGCCTGCATAGTGATGGAGGTGTAAAGCAGCTCCCAGGACAAACGAGACTCGCTAACTAGAATCTGCAGAAGCACAGCTGGGTGAGGGAGGCTCTGCAGAACAGGTAACAGTTCCACTGGACCTTAATTAAAGGGTGCTATTTCATCAAGTGGAGAAGGTGAGACAAAGGTATTCCAGACGGGCACTACCTTGCCCACGTGCACAAGTCAGACTTCATGGCATTTGGGGAACAGTGGATAGATTCAAATGGCATGCAGAAACAGATAGAAACCCTGACACCAGCGATGTAGACCCAGGCAACAAGCTCAGTGAGAAGTGCTGGATGCTGTACAGAAGGGCAGCGTGTGCTTCCGGGAAAATGCTGAAGAGATCTCAGCAACCTGACCCTCTGATCGAGTTGCAGAGGGCAATTCTGACATCACTGTGGAGAAGGTATTGATGCTTGGAGGCTCCGGGGCAGGGGAACATCTGAAAGCATGCTTCCACAGAGAGATCACAACACAAGTGTCTCTGACAGCACTCTGTCCTAAGAGGGATCTCTATCCCAAAGACTTGACCCAGAAGACAGATCCTATGTGTCCCTTGCTCTCCCTCACTGGAATGCACAGCTAGGACTGCCAACTGACTGGGGCCATGGGGAAGGAGGGAAGAAGTCTACTATTTTTTTGTTTAGTTTGGGTTGGGGTTCTTGTTGCTGTTTTGACACAGGGTCTCACTGTGGAGCACTGGTCAGCCTGAAACAGTAGACCAGACTGTCTCCAACTCAACCCTAGTGCTGCAGCTCAAGGCCTGCGCCAGCACACCCAGCTAATGCTTGGGGTTTGGTTTGGTTTGGTTTTTGGTTCTGTTTTGGGAATTTGTTTGATTGAATGATTGTTTTAAATAAAAGAAAGTGTTTAATAGGGCTATGGCTCCTACACTTACAGTCCATGGTGGTGGACCCACGGTATCTGGCAGGAACAGCTGAGAGCTCACAACTCAATAACGTGACCTGTCTATAGCCCAGATTATCCTCCAGCTTGCAGCAATCCTCCTGCCTCACCCTTCTAAGCGTTGGGATTATAGGCATGTGCTACCACAGCCTACAAACCTGCTTCTAATCACATACTGTTTGTGCTCAAAAGCCCTAGAGGACACAGCTGGGACTGACAGCTGAAACAGTTTGAGTTCCACTTCCAGCAGTGACTGAAAGGATCCACTTGGGAAAAAAACTCAAGCCAGTGCAAAATCCTGCAGATGGCACTGCTGAACATGGAGTTAGGTGTGCTCCCCTTGTCAGCCAATAAACCTCGGAGTATGAATCATGCTGGCCATGTCATCTGACAGTCTAGTTATTGGTCAGCTGGGGAGAACATTCCAGAGGGGCGTGCAAGGCAGCCCTTAGAGCAGGGAGCAAATGGCATAGCCTAGGCATGAGTTAATTCAATCACTACATCTACACAAACACTTATTCTGACGCATATTTTATGTTAGTATCTATATGAACTATATTTCTATATATAACTAAGTGTCTATATGAACTATATTTCTATATATAACTAAGACATTTAACATTCATATCCTGAGATTAATATTTGCTAGATAAAAACACCTTTTTTGGGTATTGGGCCCCTGCCAGGTGTTGTACTGCATGACTGTAATCTCAGTGCTGGGGAAGACGATGCAGAGTTCAAGGCTATCCCAAGCGACAGAATGAGACCCTGTCTCTAAAAAAGTAAATAACAATACAGAAATAAATAACCCTATATAGTCCATTCAACCCACTGAAGGGTAGTATGTCTGTTCTACATACAAAACAAAACGCCTTGTATTGTATTCAACTGGGATTGAATTAATTAAATCCAAAATGGGAAAAAAAATAAGAGCATGTCAAAAAGAGAATATCATTCTGTAGACTTTTGTTTTAAAACACTTTATAATTACATCTTACACTTTGCACTTAAAAAGTACCAGCAAAGTACTTATTTCATTTAGAAAATAAGTAATTGTATACATGCCAAGACCTGGATTTATGAAGCTAGATTAAATTCTATACCAAACAAACATTTTTAAAATACTTTATTCTCTTTTTCAAGAAGAACTTCTAAAAAGTACTCAAATATCCAAACCAAGTAGGCATAGTGGAAAATTCTTCCAAAGTAGAAAAAGTACATCCTATGACTGTAAAAATAGTGTGAGTTCTCCCCAGCCAAAATACGGAACCAGCTTCATCGACACATGTGTGGACAAGGAAATGTGGCACACGGCGCAGTGAGGTTTTGTTTAGTTATAAGGAAGAATTTATAGCTAAATAAATTTGTAGAAAAATAGATGAGCTTGAAAATCATGTTAAGCTAAATAAGCCAAACAAAGATCACAGAACGAGAGTCTGGGTAAGAGTGTGTGTGTGTATGTGTGTGTGTGTGTGTGTGTGTGTGTGTGTGTGTGTGTGTGTGTGTGTGTGTATTTTGTGTGTATACATGCGAAAGAGAGAGAGAGAAAGAGAGAGAGAGAGAGAGAGAGAGAGAAGTCTAAAAGGGTGGAGACACAGAAAGGAGAGAATACAAAAGAAAAAGACAAATATCACATGCTTTCTCTTACACATAAGATCTAGATTCAACAGTATTTATTATACACATGTATGTATATGACACGAAAACAGGAAAACTGGGGCTGGAGAGATGGCTCAGCGGTTAAGAGCACTGACTGCTCTTCCAGAGGTCCTGAGTTCAATTCCCAGCAACCACATGGTGGCTCACAACCATCTGTAATGAGATCTGATGCCCTCTTCTGGTGTGTCTGAACACAGCTACAGTGTACTCATATAAATAAATTTTTTTTCTAAAAATCCCCATCTTGTTTTAAAAAAATAAATAAAACAGGAGAACTACATGAGGAAAGAGAGAAAATAAGAAGGGAGGGTAATGAAGGGGAAAATACAAACAAAGTTTAACATGTGTGCAAAAATATACTAATAGAACATTCTTCTGTATACTTCAAATTCATTTTTTAAAACTTTTAAATGTGCAAAATATTCAGGTTATACAGGGTATAATTTTTCCATTTGTAATACTGGGGTGAAACTTTGCACTATGTGTGTGTACACATATTTTAAAATCAGGATACGGGGGCGAGAGATGGCTCAGCAGTTAGGGGCACGTGCTGGTTCTGTTCACAGAACCCACAAGGTAGTTCACAACCATCTGTAACTCCAGTTCCAGGGGAGCTGATGCTTTCTTCTGGCCTCTGAAGACACTGTATGCACATGCCATGTATGCACACATGTAGACAAAACATTTATACAAAGAAGTTTTTTTTTAATCTAAAAACAAAACTAGAATATGGGTAATAGAGAGGTGTATCTAGGACCATGCTGTCTTACAATTGTAATAACTGAGAACTTCAGAATGTTTCCTTGTCTGAGCTTCCTCTATATCCCAACTTTTGTAAGCACTAATCCAAGTTTTTATAGTTCAAGTAACTTGAATTAAATGGTCACCTGACCACCAATAAATAGGCCTTAATGTACATGATAATGTAAACCCCAAAGTGTTTTGTTCAAAACACGGCTGATGAACTGTGTTCCAAACAGTAATTAATGATCCAGTCATCCTATTCAATGTCTAGCAAAAATACTAAACTCCTACCCTGTTCCATCAGGTGACATGTTCCAACACTATGAGAACTGGGAAGATGCATGGGGACTAAACCAACCACCCTTTAGCAGAGCAGAACCATCGACTTGATGTCACTCACAGCTACACCCCAGGATCAGGCACAGTTCCCAACCACTGGCAGGTTACAACAAATACTCCATCACCATAAGGACCTTCCAAGCTAGTAAGGATAGAAAGTGAGAATGGGGAAACAGAAACTCATAATGCTCGCACATAATTACAGTGCTGCTGGACCCTTAGTCACATACAAGACTCTCTGACAATAATTTCCACCTCCGTCTCTCCTGCATAATGGAAATCTTGTGTTGTTCAGAGAAAGGGTTTGGACTCTCACTGCACGACCTATTTCTAGTTTTAATTACAATGCTTGGCAAAGCTTGGGGATCATTTCAATTCATTTCAAAAATAACTCCCATTCAATACAAGAAGATGGATTTTTCACACTTGTGAATTTTTATTTACTTGATAATGAAGATGGCTTGGCATGTAAATAAAGCATTTTCTTGGCAAATTTGGTCTAGTGAAGATACAGAATTGTAATGAAACAACATGCCTCAGAAAGTAAAATCTCCCATTTGCCTTCCAGACTCAGTTTCCCTTTTGATTCTTCTTCAACCTAGCAAAAATGGAGTTATCAAAGTGCCTGTTGTTACTTACTGATCCATACAGCTCCCCCTTCTCGTTCATGCCGAGGTAGAGTCCACTGTCCACACCACGAATGCTGACCAGGCCCACTGCTATACTGATAAATTCCAGAATGCCTGTGAGATAAACAGCAGACAGGAGAATTAGAGCCCCAGAGCATCTCCCTAGAGCCGCAGTATTCCCAGGGGCTTCAGTCAGGAAACAGGCCCAGCTTCCGACTTGGAGCACCTCAGACACAACTTCAGCCCTAAAAAACTGATGTTCCAAATAAATTCTACTTTATCATAGTCAAACACTAAATTATCACAATGGGACAACCTTTACCTAATAACTAACACAGTTTAAATTTTTTAGAATAACTAAACATTCTAAATGACAAGTCTGATGAAATCAATGTATATGTCCTAATGAGCTAAGAGTATACTTGAAAGGGAAATGACATATTTCCATTTTATATATGTAAAATTAAGTATTTATATTGGGAACTTTGAATTTTTATTTATTGTTCTCTGGGCCTGGGAGAAATAAACACAATCACAATTTATATATTGCATACATAAGTGCATATGTGAATGTATACATGTATATATTACATATGCGCAAATAATTTTTCAAAATTCTATTCAGAGAATAATATTATGTGTCTAAAAATAATAGTGAGGTGCTAATTAAAGCCTTCCCCAGCTTATCCAGAAAATGATCTAGTCCTCAATTGAATAACCTCCATTTGAAAGTCATAAAGTGCCAAACACACACCTCAAATGTCTCTGCTTAAACAGGGTGGTGATTCTTTTTCTGTTCTTGCCTAAACTTCAAAGAATAGTTAAACAATTAAAACATCTTAATAATGGAGGAGGAAATGCTGGTCCATAAAAAGAAAAAAGAAAGAAAGAAAAAATGCTCCCGATTAAAATAGGCATGGAATACTCTATCCTCAAAGCAAATCAATATAACGATCCCTTTCACTTCCTTCTTTTGCCTTGCTTACCTTACTAAAAATAACACCTAAGCTGGGCATCAATCCAGAGTTTTATGGCCACACAACAGCACTTCAGTCTCCGAGTCTACTGTTGCTTTAAGATGGTCATCCCGCAGGATACACAGATGCTGCTAATCATCTCTGTGCTTGGCCACACTCCCACTCCGGCTATAAATTAAAGTGCTACACTTTGTGTAGATCTTGTGGCAGTGCATACCAAATATTTTATACAGCTTATTTTGAAAATATCTTCAGTCATTGAGAAAGTGTACTTACATCTAAGAACATAGAAAAGGGAGGGAAAAAAGGCTATGGTAACGATATAAGTGAAATATATATAATATATTAATAGATAAATATATGTTTAAATTTTAGAATAACTATATATTATAAAAGTTTGGTAAAAATCAATGTATATATGCTAATGATCTATGTAATATGCTATATTAATATATTAATATATTAATGTATATATTATATATAATAGTATGTTATATGTATACTAAAGTAAGGCTTCTGTGACTAATGAAAAAAGCATTTATATAGGCAAAAAACAATAACTTTTCCATCAATCATGAACTAGACTGGGCTGTTATGAAATGAAGACTCTGACTCCATAAATGTAATAAAGGGTTCAGTCAAAAGGAAACTCAATTACAAGGTGATCACTCACTCTTGTACACATAGTATCACTCACTCTTGTACACATAGTATCACTCTTGTACACATAGTATCACTCACTCTTGTACACATAGTATCACTCACTCTTGTACACATGGTATCACTCACTCTTGTACACATAGTATCACTCTTGTACACACAGTATCACTTGTCCTTGTAGATGTACAAAATGTTACGAAGGTCCTTATGTTATGCTTACAGAAAGCCTGCTCACATGCTTTATTCTAACAGAACAAAAGATTGTAATAACAGTAAAATCACCCCTTACATGTCAAGTTCTAACTTGTAACTTTCACTGACCAGACACCTGACACAAACCAGTGTATCACTAGCCTTCCCTCCTTCACAAAGCAAATGGGAAGGCTGAAGAGGCAACATCTCCTTGAGATTTATTGAACAGGAGATATACTTAAATTATGATGCAGTCATTTTATTTCATGATACCATTTCTAACCCTTATGACTCAAAATAATCAAAATTGAAACACCTTAACATTATTAAGAAACACTTATACAAGACTCTTTTCTCGGTATCCCCCACAAAAGTGCACCCTAATCAAGGTCGTATAAATCCTGAGATTAGCATAAGGACTTACTTCATGCCTTTTATTGTAAAATGAGATACAGGAAACATTTCACCCACTTTGAGGATTGTGCAATTTAATTTACCAGGTCAATGAGGAAAGGGTTAACCATAAAACTAAAAGCCATTCCTGTCCTCTTAGAGTCCACACAATGATCTGTCTCCTCTACACACAAGGCAGCTCTGAGAGCTAATAACCCATCAACAGCTCGGCCAGATCCAACAGAGAGTACAATTTCACAAAACTACCTCACTGACTGGTCCATGAATAGCAAGAACAGTAGTAATGACTACAGTAAGGATCATGTAACGGCCAAATGCTTAAGCATGAGAAGTCGGCTTCTCCAGTCTTTAGGGCAGTCCTGGGCACTGCAATGTCTTCAGCCCCAGAGTACAAAAGGACAATTGAAATTTCCTCAAGTCACTCAGACTGGAAGGCCTGTTTCCATGAGTTCTGTGCACATTGAGCAGTTGGCCCTAACTTTTTGGGGTTTGTATCTGTAATTTCTTGCCACTTTTATACACTTATCTCTGGGACTATTACATAATATGAAGATGAAAATATTAGTATTTTTATCTTGTTTTTTCTAGTTATTGATATAATAGCTAAAACACATATGCTTTTACTTTTTTAGACAGTGACTTATTATTGAGGGATTATATCAACCAACCATCATGCCGCTTATTAAATATAAAACTATGAGAGAAATATGTAGCGTAGGCCTTGCCTCCTGCTCAGTGGTCATCCTTTCATCCTTCATTATCTGTGGAGAGACATTTCTTGCATGCCCGAAGCCATAGCACCCCAGACCCTATTTATACTGTTTTATCCTGTACATATATACTCATGGCAAAATTTAATTTACAAATTAGAGGGTTAATAATAACTAATAAAAATAGAGCCAGTAACGGATAGTGTAATAAAAGGTGTTTAAATTTTTGAATTATTTCTGAAATATTCCATTTAACATTTTCAGACATAGTAAAAAGTGAAGCTAGCAGAGGAAGGGGCTGCTGTAGTGAGAAGAACCAATAAACTGACCCATGGTGACAGTGTGGCTCACATAGTGGGAGGCAGATATATAGGGAACAGGTGGACACGAGACCAGTGGTTTGTTCAGTTACAGAAGAGCAAGTCAGGGGAGTATCATAAGAAAAAGAAAATAGAAAAATCTGAAATGAGTCTGGGGAGGTCTCCCAGCAAGAAGCAGGACCCAGTGACCCCAGGTGGAAATACTTTGTCACCTCAAACCATCATCCATATCCCTGAAGCTCCTTTAGAGCAGGGACCTAAAAAAGAAAAAAAAAAAAAAAGTCCAGATTTTTATGAGGTCACCCCCATAACCGAAGGGCAAGCAGAACACCCAACCGTGTGAGTCACAGTCCTTCTCCCACACCCAGAAAGCGCCAGTGTGGTAAGGTCAGGGAGTCCTGGCAACAGGGTAGCCAGACCCCACCCCATGCAGACTGGAATCTTTATCATTCCTCGTACCACCTTGTCCACAGTGAGCTCTACGATTCTGCACTCCAGCAGATCAAGCCCTCAGCTGGTACCAAGCAAGTGCTGCCAACCGCCCTGAGGTCAGAGCACCCCTTACACTAATCTGGTGACCTGTGCAAAGCTGAGTAACCAACATGGACAATACTAGGTCAGTGACAACCTGGGAGACTGTTCTAGAGATGGGATGTTTCGAGATCAAGGGGAGAGGGAGGAGAGGAGTAAAAAGGAAGGAGGAAAGGGAGAATAATGAGTTGGCCTAAAACTGACATTTTGGCCTCTCTCTCCTAGCACACACAACCTAATGGGCTCAGAAAAGCCATAGCAGGGAATGATAACTGGGTTGCAGGTAGACGAGTGACATTTGTCCTCTCTCTTCCACCACAGAGAACCGTTTCTATAAGGACCCACGGGGGCTGATAAAGCCAAAGTTCACTGGTCACACACTTCTTCTGGAAGAGTCCCAGATTAGGTCTCCCTCTTCCCAGTCTCCCTGGCTACTCGTGACTGGAGTGCCTAGTTCTGTCCAGCTGTGTCGCTAACTGAAGGTTAGTTAGTCCACCCTCCTAGAGTCCACTTACGCTGTGCCTCACCTCTAAAGCCAGCCATAGGAAATGGGAGAGATGACAGACAGAAGCTGTTGTGCCCTAACCTGTGCCCTCTTTAGATCAAACAACAAAACCAGTATTGACCGCTTCATTGACCACCATCGCAAGATGATAAAACCTTATTGTCACACGATTTGGCTGCAGGACATAGAGAACTCAACCGCAGACTAACCAGGAAACTTCCATTCTGCTGGCTAGTTTTCACGGTGATGAGGGGGTCATACAGACCACTGGAGAGAAATATCAATGGTTTTACCCTGTATGCTACGGACCTGCCAGGTGAGGCATGCCCACCAGTGCGATAGTGGCACAACCATTATAGGAGTAACCAACTTCTCTCTGCTTTAATTTGAGACCTGATTCATAGGAAAGAACTCATACCTGACCCTGTAAACCTAGTCGACGGCCTTTGACTGGCAACCACAGGCCCTGGGGTAGAATCTGCTACTGGGATTTTTGCTAAAATATCATGCTGTCAAGTTGCCCTTTAAATATTCACTTTGGGTTCTAACCAAGGCTTCTTTTGCAGTGGGAAGCTGATAATGCAGAGACTCCTAATTAAATCACTTAGAGTAAGTGACTGAACGCTCAGCCCTAAAGGGGACATCTATAATCACCACCACCCTCGGCAATTCAGAGAACACCTGAGAGGAGAGGGTAGGGGGAAAAAAAAAGAGCCAAAAGATAGAAAGGATGCTGTGAAATGCTGTCTTCTGGACATGACATGACTGTTAACATGAGGTTACCTGCACAAAATTTGCATAGGATCAAGGCAGTCAGCGTCCCAGCATGGATGGGAGACAGGTGGATAACCTCCCACCCCTGGCTGGGGAGCCTTTGGCAGTTAGCAGCTGCTAATGGAGGAAGAGCCATTTTTCTTTGAGGGTGTGGCTGCCGGTGGGTTGCTTCATTAGATAGTCCCATACCCAAGTGTATATAGGGGCTGTACTGACTCAGAAAGAGGAAGAGGTAGAGGTGGAGGAAGCAGCCGGAACAGCCACCACCATGAAGTTAGGGGACCTGTTAGAAGTATGGAGGAAGGAAATAAGAGGCAGATATGATCAAAATACGATTCACTGTATAAATAATGCAATTATCAAAGACATATATATATATATATACATATATATCAGTACAGTGGAGTAGACAGTGGTCCAGCTTCTCCACAAACTGAGGCAGAAGAAGCTTAAACTCAAGAATTCCAGGCCAGCCTGGGTACCATAGTTATCCTGGTGACTGTGCTGAAATAGAAACAGGAGAAAGAAGAAACTGAGGAGGAAGTGGGAAGAAGAGAAAAGAAAAGGGGGGGTAGGGGAGAGAGAAAGAAAAAAAGGTCCAGATTTTACAGAGAAATACGGTATGGGGGTTACCAAAAGTGGAAGGTGAAACTGGACATGGTAATACCAGGCCTGTAATTCCAGCATTTGGGAGCTGTGGGCAGGTGGATCAGTAGTGGGCTAGCCTGTGCTACTTAAGTGCCTGTCTCAAAAGTGGGTGGAGGGAGTGGCTAAGCTCCTCTTCCACAGCTTCACACACCCCATGGTAGTCACATGGAGCCCCAGAGGGTCATCACACAGCCTGAATCTAGGAATCCCTGAACCAGCTTGAACAAAACTGTGTCCCTCAGGAAGCAGCAGTTGAATGGATATCCCAGTTTTCTGCAGCAAGTTTAAAGGCGCTTCTTAATTATGAAGGCTTTCCTCTGTACAGTACTGAAAAGCCAAGGCACAAAGAATGGAACTTTGTTTTTTTCTGCAAAACCCTACAAATATGGTTTAACTTCGTTTTATTATTATTATTTTAACCACACCATTTTCTTTCTCCCACCTAATACCACCAACATCTGACACCCTGCTCCTTTAACAGGCCAGGTCCTGCCCCTCAAATGGCTCACAAGCAGGAGTGTCAATGTAGGGTTCTAGATGCATCTTGAGTCACCAGCCCCAGGCCAGGAGGTAGGCCTGCTTCAGCCTCCACAGGCCCAGGGTTCACTTTTTCATTACTCTGAACTACCTACTTAATTTCTGCTCATTGTCTTAACAGCTAGCAAGACCAGAAAGCCCTTCCAAGTAAAAAACACACACTTGCTTCCCAGGCCATGACTCAGAGACAGGACCCATGGTCCCCTCCTCCCAGCTCCCATCACCCCCAAGGAAAAACAAAGGGCTCCTTAAGTTCCCACCTTCAACTCCCCGGCCCGCCTGCAGCCCTGCAGCGCTGAGATTCCCTCACCCCCACGTCCCCCGCACGGCCTCGGCCTTGTCCCGCCCCGGCGAGCGTGCCAGCAGCGGCAGTCACCTGCGGCGGCTCGGGGGCGGCAGAAAGCATTGGCCCAGCACGTTTCCTTCTGCCGTTCCTTTTCAGGTAGAAAACGCACCTTCTATTTTAATCGAGGTGTAAACCCACCCCACCTACAGCTACTCTGAAACCCAGGGAGAAGACGAAGTCCCCGGGGAGGAGCCAAGGAGGCACCGAGGCCCTGG
Source organism: Rattus rattus (assembly GCF_011064425.1). Classification (NCBI taxonomy): domain Eukaryota; kingdom Metazoa; phylum Chordata; class Mammalia; order Rodentia; family Muridae; genus Rattus; species Rattus rattus. The sequence continues at coordinate 66,764,416 of NC_046165.1, forward strand.
CTGCGGGGAGGGGGTGGAAGGTGAAGCCACGGCGGCGCGGACGCCAGGTGCGCCCCGCAGCCCCTCCGCCCCGCCCGGCTCCGCGCCGCCGGGTCCTAGCGCCGACGCAACTCCCTGAGGGCGGGGCTGAGGAGGCAGGGCGCGGAGGCTCCCGGCACACGCACGGCGCTGCAGAGGTTGCTAATATTGGGACCTGCGGCAGCAGCAGCAGCGGGAGACCGCGGCACTGCTGTCACCCCGGGGGCCCGCTTCTCACTGCAACCGGATGAAAGACTTAAATAACCCTCCTTCCCCACCCCCACTGCGCACAACCGCCCACTCAGCTCCATCCGAACGAGGGTGAGTGGCACCGCCAAGAGCCAGGCGCGCCCTTCCCCCCCGCGGCAGACACCCGGCCGACCTGCTATACTTGCACCCGGGGTCCCCAGCATGGGCCGGGGCTTCCGCTTCCCTCCTAACAACACCACACACACACACACACACACACACACACACACACACACACACACACACACACACACACTGTGCGGAACCCGAGAGTAGAGATGTCACTTCCTTGGCGACACATTCTCCAACCTCTAGGATCGGGGCGGGGTGTGGAGATTGGGGCTTTTTGTTCCGTAGTCTGGGTTCTGCGGCGGGCGGTACCTGCAGTCCTTGTCCGCTGACCCCTGAACGCGCGCGCTCCCCGCCCTTGCATCCTAGCACAGAGACTCAATATCAGATGTATCAAGTGCGCGTGGCAAACGTCCTATCTTAAGGGTGACTACTGCATTTTTAAAAAGAAAGAAAGAAAACTGGGAGGTGGGGGCGAAGGTACGTGGAGGGGCCCGGAGTGTGAGGGCTATCCCTTGACCTGGGCCCAGTTGTGAGGCACCCCTGGTTGGGACCCGGTAATTCACACAATAAAGGTGGATTTGGCTGGTCGCAGCGCCCCTGCAGCCCTGCGCTCCGAGTGCAGCCGGCCTTCTGCTCCTGCAAGACTAGATCCGGATGCCTTCCCTAGGCTAGTGGTTAACAATAGCATGCCACCCCCTGCACCGCCTGGCGAGGCCCTTTGTCACCCCCACCCCCACCCCTTCCCCTGCGACTGCGGCCTCGCCAGGCCAGGGGCCCCCGACCCACCTCCCAGACCCAGCGGAGCCCTACGACTCTCCCAAACCCCGCTGCGCGCTTCGGAAAGAAGGGGGGTGGGGAGGGGACCCTGCGTGAGACCGCGAAGCTCAGTTCCAACCTCCAGTCTGTCCTCGGTCCCCGCCACCAACTCTCCGGCTGCGGTGCGCACCTCCGGCGGTTCCCACACCGCACACCACCACCGCGCTTCCTCGGGCGGCGGCTGTCAGCGCCGCCAGACCCGCACTCACACACAAAGAGAAAGCAAAGGGACTGAACGAGGGCAAAAAAGAAAAGTCGGACACCCTACACGCGGTCAGAAGGGCGTCGGCCCCTGTCTTCCCTCCCCTGAACCCCAGCGGTCCCCGCAGTACCGAGGGGCGCACAGGAGCACCATGGAAAGGGAGTTAGAACCCGAGCGCTCTTAGGACCGCGCGGAGCCAGAGCGGCGCGGGGCCGGGGGCTGAGCCCGCACCTGCCGGCCCGGAGCGCGGGAGGACCGGGCTCCAGCTGCCCCGGGCTGCCCCGGGCATCAAGCGGGCTGCCCCGAGCCCCAGGACACTCGATCTCCGCCACCACCGGCCTCCCGCTGCCTGTCTTGCTCGGAAAACCCGGCTCCGTAGCAGCCCTTAAGGTGGCCAGCTAGACAAGCACTCCAGTAAAGTTTAGTCTTCCCCGCGACAGCCAGCAGCGGCGTTTACTTACAGGGTGGTGGGAAGATAGTTAGGTTTCCAAGGAATAATCGCAGCGATGAGCTACACTTTCTGTTTTTAAGCAGCGAGGGGACACAAGTCAGTTGGGCGTATTGACTGGGTTCACTTCCGACCCCAGCCTCAGTAGTGAGCCAAGGGAGAAACCCTGGGCCTCAAGAATTTGGACTGTCTTCATCCAGGCCTGGACCTTCCTCACCTCCGGGCAACATCCACAGTCCACGAAGCTAGCACGTAGTTTAGATTTCCTCCAACATCTGGCATTAAGGCATGAGGAAGAAAAATCACCACAGGACTTGGTTTTACGACCTAGTCTAAGTGTTGTCAGGTGGGTTCACTCAGGAGTTAACTCCTTCCAACAGTCTGGTTGCCCAAACTGTCGATTTTTTTTTCTTTTTTTAAGTAAGGGGGAAACCTAGATTCCACACACCCCGCCCCCTCCCCAACACCAGGCAGAACTGTGTTCGCTGACTTAGCACTGCACCACCACTGAAGGTGCCCCGCCAGGCACGTGTGTGGAAGCATGAAAGTGGGCAGAGTCCCCACCTGAGTCTGCAGCCTTCGGTGCTGAGTCACAAGTACCCTGCTCGGAACACGAAATCTTCGGAATGTCCTTTGAAATGAGCCTGCAGCTTTTGCAAGCACACGCAAACACTCACACCAGAGCCACCCAGGAAACCCACACAAGGCTACAGGCTGTGGAAATTATAAAGCAGAGGTTGGGAGTCAATGGACGGAAGAGCCGACACCCCTAGTGGGATTTCGGCCCCCAACTCGGGTCCTCCCCCCCCCCGGAGCTTCTGCCCGGATGTTTCGGATCTAAAACACGACCTCAGTGCTCCCCACAGAACAGCCAGCAATCTTCGCCTGCCTGCGAGGCTTTCAGACCAGCACCAGGAATAAACAGCACGCTTAATTTACAATTCAGGCAGAATGCTTATTAGAGGAAATGGAAAGGGAGAAAAACTTAATTTGAGCAAGATACCGGCTACCTACAGAAAACTGGACGCAGTTTAAAGTTCTTAGTGATTAAAGCTTTAAACTCGTGGAAATGGGTCCGTTAGAAAGAAACTTCGTAAACCTTATCTTCTCGCATATCTAATGGAAAAACTTGGGATTTGGGTTATATTCATACTCACTACCCCCCCCTTTAAAAAAAAAAAGAAAAGAAAGAAGAGGAAGAAGAAGAAGAAAAGAAGGGCCTTCTGAGTGTGGAGCTGCACCAATGCCAGCCGCAGATCTGCAATTCCGGAGGCTTTTTCCCTCCCTGGGCTGGCAAGATACTCAAAGGTGTGGGGGGTGGGAGGATATGAATATGAGAATATAGCCCTTCCAGCATCCCCGTCTAACCACCGCCTTCCTGGTAGTTAATAATCTGAACGTGTCACCGCGTGGACACTGAGGGGTTAAAGGCATACCTACCGAATCGGCTGTGGTCTTTCCTGGTTCCCTGGATAGTACCGTTGGGGAAGATTTCTAAGTGAAATCCAGTCCTGCAGTACAGCTGCCTCCGCCTGAGAATCCCCTTTAAATGATCCAAGTCCGTGACTGCGGGTCCCCGGGGCAGCCCCCCTGCTTCGGACTGACCCAGGTGGTCACTTAGCAACACCGGACTGTCCACCGGCAACACCGGTACGTTCCCGAACGGTACCGCGTCCTGCACACCGAAATAGCTCCCAACTTCACCTAAGGGAGCCATCAGAGGACTCGGCTTTTAAGCACAAGAATAAACAATAATGATGGTATCAACCAGGAGACACTAGGCGAGGTATATCCAACTCCCCTCCCTTGCTGCAGTTGCAGACAGAGAGGGAAAAAGGGTTCTTTTCTTCAATCCATCCAATGCATAAATAAAAGTAATCGGCTGTTTCTCTGGCACAGGTTCAAGGTCAAACCACTGATAGTCTAAGAAGCCACCACTTTATACTCACACACTGACATTGATCAACACAGCTATGCATCGCTACATATGGAGCCTCGACTCTCAGCGGGCAGAAAGGTCTTCATCCCATCCGACCGTAATAAGGGAAAAAAATCCGTAGTTTCTCCATTTGCTTAGAGATCAGAATGACCATAGCAACGTAAGTGCCTGGGCGATATTACAGGGATTTTTAAGATGCTCGGGCTACGTCAGAATTTACGGATCCTGACTCCAGAAAGGCATGCGCTGTTTTTACTCTCTAACCGACTCTGCAGACATCAGCATGAATCCTTCAAGGGGAAAAAAAAAATCTCACGTTGGCGGCGGCGACAAATCTCTCCTCCCAGTCCCTCCTCCAAAAAATAAGGATAATATAACAAAAAGAAGGAAAAAAAAAAACTTTCGGCGTCCAAAGCTAGTATCCAGAACGCTACAGAGGCTCTGCGGAGGTCCAGCGGCTTGCAATGAGGCGAGCGGCAAGCGGCGGGCGAGGACCGCGTCCCGGAGCTCGCGTGCTGCCCGGGCTGCCGCGAACAGGTGTCGCCGCGCGGGCCGCGCAGCGCCGTGGCCGCGGAGCGCTCCTCCTGCGCAGCCCCCGCCGGCGCGCAGAGTGGCGCAGGCGGCGGCATTGGGCCGGGTTTAAGGTAGCGCGGCGGCCGCCCCGCTCCGCCCGGTCCTAGCGCCCGCCCTGACGCCCGAGCCGCTCTGCCGCAGGCCGGGCACAGGCGGGCTGAGCGCGGGACTTCACGGGGAAACCCGAGTCCTAGGAAACCGGCTTTAGAGACGCCGGAGACGCGGTGCCAGAGACGGGAAGCAGCAGCCCTGGAGACGTTCGGCCGCCTGAGATCTAGCTCGCTAAAGGCACAGGGTCAGAGGGGAACTGGGAGAGCAGTTTTCGCGCGGACTCTGTAACCTTGCGGCTCATTATAAAATAGACTGGGAGGGAAAGGTTGGTGTGGGAGCTTGGCTGGACAGGGCAGTTTCTCTTTCATTCTTCATCCAGACTCACAGACGCGCAAACTATATTGCAGGTATGACAGTTGGGTGTGAGTCAGATTCTTCTCTCTCTCTCTCTCTCTCTCTCTCTCTCTCTCTCTCTCTCTCTCTCACACACACACACACACACACACACACACACACACACACACACACACACACACACTGGTGGACCCACACTCGGGTTTGTTAAGGAGTTCTGGCTCGCATCTTTGGGTTGTTCGGGTCCTTGCCTCCGCCCCCCAGGTTCCTGCGGCTAGGAGCAAAGGGCACCCAGGGCTCCTGAAAACAGCCCCTGTCCTTGAGTTCGACTCACGCCCCAGATCTGAGTGCGTGTCTTCGGGGAGAAGGTTCCAATGAGTTCTCTCTCGCCCCCAAGCCAAGCTACTCAGGATGGGCTTTGCCACCCTGAGCTCTACTTTGCCTGAGAGAAGCGAAAGGCACCAGTTCCAGGGTTGCTCCATGGCCCGAGGCTCTCTGCATAGCCTAAGAGCAGAACGGGAGCCGCCGCCTGGGCACCAGCGCTGCTTGCTGCTCAGGGCTCGCTCGCTGCCGCGGGTGACTTGGAAGCCGGAGCTCTGGTCCCGGGTCAGGGCTTTTGCTCGCGGCCAGCGGCCTTCGAGCCCAGCCCCAAGCAGGGACAAAGAAACGTACTGCCCCGGGCAGACAGGGGCAGGGCCCGCCGGTGGCGCTGTCCGCGCCCTGCCACCCACCAGCGCCCCGGTCCTCTGAGCAAGGCGTCCCCAACACAGGCACTGTCCCCGCAGCCCGCCCGAAGGCCCCGTCTCCCCCCAGCCCCCACCCCGCTCCTCTTTGTTCACATTGTCTTAGACTCTCGGGTCAAGATGGTGAAAGTTGCTAAGACTTGAGCGCAGCTCCCGACGGCGTGCGAGAGGGGAAGAAAAGTCCAAAGACCGGAGCCCTGCGGTAGAGAAGCAAATAAAAGGCTTTTTCTGGGGGAGAAGTCAGCCTATGGCGGCGAAGCCCTGGGGCTGGCCCTACTCCCGACCGGAGGGTTTCGCCCCAAAGACAGAGGCAGCAATGAATTTGCAGATTTCGCTGGTGTTGGAGGTGCCCATCCCTGGAGCGACCTTCCCCCTGCCCCCCGGGTTAGAAAGCAGGCTCCCGCAGGGCCCCAAGGGAAAAGAGTGGGGCCAGGTGACCCTCCCCTCTGTCCACTCCCACACCTCTTTGCCGCAATCCGGGGTCATCGGGAGTCCGGGCACTGGCTTCGTGAGTCTGGCTTATAAGTTTCCACTGCAGAAGAACCCTGCTGTGTGGTATTTACAGCAGTCTCATCCGCGGTGTTAGAGAGCAGGCTGTAACGCTAACTGCCTAGTGGCAGATACAAGAAGCTGGGAGGAAGTGACACTTCTCATAAACCATTAGAGTAGCTCTCAGTAATCACCCCAAGTCGCCAAGGGCCCTGGATTAAGCAGGGGCGCTGCTAGACCCTTTGTGTACAAAGTGCCAGGTTGATTTAAGGTGAAAAAAGGTAGATCGAGAGAATGAAATGCAGACAGGAGGGCGCTTTATAAAGGGATGGAGAACAGGGCGCAGACATTTCCTCCGAGGACTGGATTGAGACCGTTTTTTTCCACCAGCTGTCTCCAACCACTTTTTTTTTTTTTTTTTTTTTCGGTCTGAATTTAGCCTCTTAGCCTATGAGCAAAGACCATTTCCGCCTCTGGGTCCTGAAGCATCCTGTCCCTTTAAAAGTGATGCAGCAGTAGGAGAGAGTAAAGTAGCTGACCCAGCACTTTTGTGGGTGGAAACTGCAGGCAGCCCTTCGCGTCTCATTCCCACTGCAGTTAGTTTAGCCTCTCTCATCTGCATCCCTAACTCTGGCTTGCAAGCTGCTTTCCTGACCCCCTGCCTCTTTGCTTGCCCATCAGGTTTCTCTGCTGCTTACATTTGGTCCTTTCCCTACACAGTGATAGAAACAATGACCTTGCTGTTTCCCTGACCTTATCACGTTTTTTTTTTTTTTTCCCAGGCAGTCACTGGACTCCAAGGGCTAACGTCTTCAAGGTTGCTTCAGAGCTGTACCATAACTACAGGCTCACTACATCAGCTTCTGGGCTGTTTTTAGCAGTACTCTTCAATGATTCACAAGATGGTGGCTTTGCTTTCTAGACACACGTGGTACAACCAGTTCACTGGCTCCATTGCACCTGCCTGGGTGACTGACCTTAAAGGGGAAAAAAAAAAAAAAAACTCATAGATGCTCAAGCCAGCTGCCCTTGCTATAGCTTTCTCCTTGATTTTCTGCACATGGGCATTGAGTAAATTCTAGTGGGTCCCAATCCCCAAATTCTCTAATGCTGTTTCTCCTCTGGTGCCTTAATCCCCTCTCGTTTCTCATTTTTTCCTCTTACCTACTTTTTCTATCAAGATAGCATCTGTCACTTTAGTGCCTGGGCCCAGACTGGAATAAAGGATGAGACCTCTAGGAGCCTATGACAAGGAATGCATCTACAGATCTGTAACATGGCGTCCAACATTCTACCTATGCTTATTGTGGTTATATGCTGCCCCCCTCTTCGTGGGCCCTCATGAGTTGCTGTGCACCCTGGCTTAGATACATATATGTAAAATGACCTATAAGTCATAAATTTTCCACACATTTGAAGCAACTATTAGTTCTCGTCACTTACCGTTCTTTTGTTCATTGATGGTGTGCACGCACATGCACGTGTGCATACACACACACACAAAACCAATCAGCACAGAATCCTTCCATTCCCTCGCAGCAACAAGGACTGTGTAACAAGGTCACGACCCTTCATTTCCTATCTCTTCCATTCTCCCATCCCCACCAACAACCCTTCATGCTACTAATGGCATGGGGTGAAAGGGAAATGGTTTGGGTTCCCAGACTGACCTCATGGAAAAGTTTCAACTCAGTAGGCTTGGAACCATTGCAGCGAGCCTGGCTTGCTGCCAGAGCTGCAGACACTCCAAGTGCTTTCCTGCTTTAGTCATTTTACTCTCCAAACTGACTTGTGATGGTAATGCTATTTTGTTACATTTTTCCAAGGAGGAGACTGTGGTTTACGAAGTCTAAGCAACACACCTATCACCCAGGTGCTAACACATGGCGAAGTCAAGTCCATTCACCTCAGAGCTGCATGGCACAATAATACCACGCATTATAAGAGACATGCTATACTCTTGCAGGGCATATGGTTCACGCCTATAATCCAGCACTCAGGAGCTGAGGCTAGGACATTGAAAGTTCAAAGCCACCCTGGGCTATACAGCAAGACCTACCTCAAAAGCAACCAAATATAAGCTGGCAAGTGTGTCTTTACCAACTAGATATAGAGGAGTAAATAATGAATATATGTACTTACCAGGCTGTGGTCCCGCGTATTAGCACAGTCAGATACATGATATAGAACCCAGGTAGCAAAAGAATACAAGAAAGAAGATCACCAGAAACAGAACTTTAAAAAAAAAAAAAAAGTACAAGAATCATATGAAGAAATGTTTTTAAATCTCCCTATAGACACCAAAAAAACTTGAACAAATTAAAAAACATAGATAATATTTCTGAATAGAAAACTAATCTCAATTTTGAAACTATATAATCCTTCCTAGACTCATCTAAGAGCTGAGCATGGTTGCAGTAAAAGCATTGTCAAATTGTTTTATTAGCCGCGTCGACCCTAAAGAAAATCTATAAAATTCACTTGACAAATTTTTAACGGGAAAATTGAGAGGTTAACTGATTGAAATATTTTTAAATTCCAGTAAATAAAACAACGCTATAATATAAACAGCTAGATGGGAAACAATACTGTGATTTTTTTTTTAAATCCGAGTACACAGGAGCATTTAATATAAGATAATTAATGAGGAAATTAAACCAGTGAGTTCTGAGAGAACAGAAGAGGCAACTGGGTAAAGAAGTGAGTTTTCCTTCACACTTGAAATGAGGTTAGAGCTGAAGTGGAGCAAATACTTATGTGAGGAAACTCTCGCAAGCGCTGAAGGAAACTGTGCAGACTTCCCTTTACACCCTGAAGAGTAAAAGCCTTTCTAATTGGACTGCAAGGTTCAAATGCCTGAAAAAGAACAGTGAAAGCTGTAACCACACACAAAAAAATAGCTGCAGAGGAGGAAACAAAATTCAAAAGAAGAAAAGGTGAAATTAAAAAAAAAAAACAAAAAAACTGTGTGCATCAAGTCAAAGGACTAATTTCGCTGTCTATGAAAGCCTGTGGCTGATTAAGAAACATACAGCCTCTGCTGGACATAGTGGCACAGGGCTGGAATCCCAGCAGAGGGGAAGTGGAGTAAGGGATCAGGAGTTCAGGAGTTCAAGGCTGAGCATAGCCAGTTCAAGACCAGATGGCTAGAGGAGACCCTTTTTCAAAAGACCTAGGGAATAATAGGAAGAGTGATGATGGTGAGGATGATGGTGAGGAGAAGGAGGATAACAATGATGATGATGACTACAACGGTGGTGGTGATGCTGATAGTGATTAAAATAATAACACCAATAATGGCCCGGTGTCTAGTCTGATATGTTAGCCTGGACATCATCACTCCCATCCATAGAGAGAAGAGGCTGAACAGGCTGAAAGTCAAGAGCTCATCTTAAATGCTCAGAGAACTGAGGTCATGAGTCAGGTAGACATCAAGTCAGTGCTTCCAATGCTGAAGAGAATGGTAGTGGCCCACACCTGGAGCCAGGTGGTAGAGTTACTTCGTTATAATTCCTGAATATTGAATGTGCAAGAGTTTAAAAAAAAAAAAAAACATAGGGGCACAGTCTCAGAGCACCCCCCCTTCCCTGTAACTCAGAGGACCCTCCCCTTCCCTGTAACTCAGAGGACCCTCCCCTTCCCTGTAACTCAGAGGCCCCTCCCCCCTTCCCTGTAACTCTGATGACCCTCCCCCCTTCCCTGTAACTCAGATGACCCTCCCCCTTCCCTGTAACTCAGATGACCCTCCCCTTCTCTGTAACTCAGATGACCCTCCCCTTCCCTGTAACCCAGATGACCTCCCTTCTCTGTAACTCAGATGACCCTCCCCCTTCCCTGTAACCTGTCCCCTGTAACTCAGATGACCCTCCCCCCTTCCCTGTAACTCAGATGACCCTCCCCCTTCTCTGTAACTCAGATGACCCTCCCCCTTCCCTGTAACTCAGATGACCCTCCCCCCTTCCCTGTAACTCAGATGACCCTCCCCCCTTCCCTGTAACTCAGATGACCCTCCCCCCTTCCCTGTAACTCAGAGGACCCTCCCCCCTTCCCTGTAACTCAGAGGACCCTCCCCCCTTCCCTGTAACCCTCCCCTTCCCTGTAACCCAGAGGACCCTCCCCCCTTCCCTGTAACTCAGATGACCCTCCCCCCTTTCCCAAGTTTATTTCCAGAAGTTTTCTCAGGTTCCCACTGTGAAGATCTGAAAAAGAATCCCTCCTACTTGCTTTGGAGGAGACAGTACTGTTTTGGAATCCACTCGGAGCTCCATTTTCCTGATCCCAAGGAAACTGTTTTTACCCCTGCCTATCTAAGGGAGACACCCAACTCCAACATCTCCCGCCTTGAAAATCCCCACTCATTAACAGACAGACCTAAGCATGGTGATTTAATACTGAACACATCCCTCCTCCATAGCTGTGATGCTTTTCCCTATCAATTTGACACAATCTGGAATCACCGATAAGGAGTCTTGATGAAGGATTGTCTACATTAAATTAGCCTGTGGGGTTGTCCTGATTAGGTTAATTGATGCGGGGAAACCCTGCCTAAAGGCGGGAAACACTATTCCCCTTGTTTGAGTTCCAAACAGTACAAACTGAGCATGGGCATGCATGCATTCTCTCTACACTTGACCGTGTGTGTGTGTGTGTGTGTGTGTGTGTGTGTGTGTGTGTGTGTGTGTGTGTAATTGCTTCAAGTTCCTGCTGCCCTGGCTTCCCTGTTGTGATGGACTGCCCTGAAACTATGAGCTAAATGAATCCTTTCTCCGCTAAGTTGCTTTTGTCAGAATATTTAAATCACAGCAACAGAAACGAAACCAGGGCCCTGCTTTTCTGCCGGGGTGAAAACATCGAAAAGTATTGGAGAGGAAAGGACTGCAAGATTCAGGTCTTACATTAAATGATTCCTAGAGGAGGCAAATTAATAACCCTTTAAAACATAAAAAGATGCACAGTCTGCATGACGCAGTTACATCACTTTTCAACCCCAGCAAGCACTAAGCAGTGTTTAATAGCAACCGTGGAGTCTGAAAGTCTAGAAACTCTTTAGAGTAACAGTTTCCCCCTTCCCAGGACATTCCTCCATTAGTCATTCTCCTCAGAGAAAAGTCTTCATCCCTGTTTCCTCCATTCTCAGTTTTCTCCAACTCAAGCTTACTCTCTATCCAGTCTCTACTGGAATATCTTATTGGTATCTGTCTCCAGCTCTCAATGTTGTTAGTGCTGTTAATGAGGTCCAAAACTTAACGACACTTCTGTCTGAATCTGAAATGTCCCCTCAAGGACTTGTTTACAGATTGAAAGGTACTGCTTTGAGAGGCCATGAAACTTGGAAGAGGTGAGACCTGGGTGAGAGAAGCAGGCTAGCAGGAGCAGTTTCTGGAGACTTCTGTGTAGGTCTTGGCTTTCTGATCCCTGGACTGTGACCATATGAACTGCCACAAACCAGTGTCAGCCCTTGCGTCTCTGTATACTAATCTTGAAACTAGGAGGCATAACGTTATGGTAGAGTGCTTGCCTAGCAGGCACAGCGCCCTCAGAGTGTTCCATCCACAGTTCCTTCCTCAAAATGACAGAATCTTCTAGCTTTTCCAAGTGTCTTGTGTATTGTCGTTCTCCATAGTCAGCTCGCTATGCATTCTGCAGTGTTAGTATAGTGCTAAAGGTCTTGCACTTTGCTCTCCATTAATTTGTCCCATACCCTGCCTATGGTCCGGGTGAACTGAGGCACCTGAATCAGCAGAGAATCCTTGACATCGAGTCATCTAAGTACGAAGTGTTCCAGAGAGCTGGGGAGTGGGGTGGATCCCAAGTTCTCCCAGGGCCTGGTGCGTCTCTAACCACCTTCTAATTTAAAGACATAAAGAACAGAAAATTACTCATCATGCCAGCTAATACAGTACACTTGCACTTGGCTTACAGAAACACATGAATGTGGACCCATGTTGAGATCTAGAGTTAGGGTGGGATTCCCCACCTTAGATTTTGATAAAGATAAATTCACAACACCTCAGGCACCATTTTGTACTGGATGGCTGCATAGAGAGAACAGGTAATCAGAATTAGCATTTCAAATTTCCCTAGGCTATATATTGCAGCAAAAAAGAACACATTGATTCTACGAATTATGCTATCATGGAAACCCAATTCAACAACCACCCGAGCTTCTCAGTGTTGCAGAACCCAGGAGACCTTTCAAAGGCGAGACTATGCAACTTTCTTTTGTTGGTGGTCTAGGTTGGATTGGGTTTTTTGACCCAGGGTCTTCCTATGCAGCTCGGGATCACCTGGAATTCTTTCTGCCTGCCTCTGTATCCTGATTACTTGGAGGTAAGGATTTCAGGCACGCACCACAGCTAAGAATGCTGTCACAACTTAACAAATCCCTTTTGGCTGGAGAAAGGTACTTGATATTTGGCCCACTTGGTCTTTATTATAGCAGTCATCAAAATGGATGCGGTAGCCATGAAAAAAAAAAAAAAAAGATCTAGAAAGCAGTTATCCTTCAACCCCCCCTCCCCAGTTTGACTACAGCGTAAAAAGAAAAGGAAGATGAAGTGAGAGAGTTTGTTTCTTCATGAGCAGCCAGCTGTAAGAGGCCCCTATCAGTCCTTCACTGGCATCCAGTCAGGAGTTACTGAATAGCGTGGGCTCAAAGACAAATGAGAACATATGGCCTTGCCCACTGCACCACACAGAGGTGACACTGGGATATTACTATCTGCAGTGTACAGAACCACTTGAAGTAAGGAAGTGAAATGGGTTTTAGAATGCCAATCCGGATCGCCCTCCTCCACTCTTCTCCATGGAGTTGAAGTGTGCCCGTGCAGGATTTAAATAGGCCAGTGTTATGTGTATGTTAGCGTGGCATTGTTTGCTTCAGTTGTGTTGAGTGCACCGTCAAGAGACAAGACCTTTTTGGTGCTTCTGAGTCTGTCCACATGGGAAGAGGAGTGTGCATTTGAGTCATTTCTCCCCTCAAAAGCTAGGTGACCTGAGAGGCAATGTCCATTATGAATCCCTCAGTGTTTCCTAAGGATGACTCAGCCGCGCACTTGTATGGATTTGCTCACACAGTTTGCTTTACGTCTTTCCCTTGGATTAGATGACCTGGCTCACTTGTCTGCTTGTTTCAATTCCTCTCTTATGTGGATTTCAAACACCAAAGTAGCCAGTGGACAAACCAGAGACAACCCCCAAATCCATGACCCTTTCCTCAACAGAAATTATTGCCATCGAGAACATACATGGGAGTGAAATGTCAATTGGAGTGTACCTGAGGAGGAAAAGGTGCACATCACTGGGCTGAATTCAAGGAAAATGTGACGGTGGCAAAGCATTGAAGCACACATAGAATATTTATTTGTTCCTGGTTTTTTTCTCCAGTAAAACAAGATGGAGTGGAATGGGCTTCCGAAGTCCATAGATTTTTTTTTTTCACCAAGAAAGGAAAGATCTTGTAACCAGGCATGGCGGTGCACACCTGTTGTTCCAACATTTGAGCGGCAGGAGAAGGACAGAGTTTGAGACCAGTCTGGGCTTCATGGTGAAAACCCATCTCAAAAAAAAAAAAAATAAATAAATAAATAAAGGTCGAGGGAGGAAAAGTGGACGAGGAGAAGGAAGAAGAGGAAGATAATGGGGAGAAATAATTTAAAAGAGGCTAGCAAGCTAGAGCATCTTTCTCAGACAGCCTCCCACCAGGCGGACTGTGCGTGCTCCTGTGGAATGCAGGGCCTGGGTAGAGATGGCTCAGAGCCTGAGCTCCAGCCCCAGCTGTGCAGAAAGTTTAAATCAATGGAAATAGCCCCAAAACTATTTTCCCCTCCTGTACAATGGGTTGTTTCTGGGATTTTAAAAAAAATGGATAAATATAAAATAAATGTTTACCCCAGCTCCGAAAAAAAAGAAAAAAGAAAAAAATAATAAATGTTTAATTCCAATTTTTTCCAAAAAAAAAAAAAGTTTTGTGAAACACAGCTTATCATAAGCATATATTAATTTTACCAAAACAGTAAACTACTTTCAATAGAAAAAAGAGGAGACGATGTTTATGATGATGAAATAATAACAGGAAAGGACGTGGAGAAGTCATTTGAACGCAGTGCGAACAAGACTACATACATCCCGCTGAAGTGCAAGATGCAGTTCAGGGGACAAACCCAAAGAGACATCAAAATGCTGATGCCGGGAGTTGTGGATTTATTGATACTTTTGCCTCCCCCCCGCTAGGTTTTCAATAGGTGATGATGATTTTTCTGAAGCTAAACGTTGCCTTTTGTCCTAATCATTTACTCACTTCCTAGCAGAAAGATGCTGCTTCGTATCCTGTGGAGCTGTTTGTAATGACCACAAAACAATGATTTTATTCAACTCATCATTCATGAAGAGTCATGTGCCAGCCTCCAGAAGGAAACAAAATAAATGAGAAGGGTCCTGCCCTCATTATGCCCTGTGACAATAACAATGGCGGAGGCATCCCATTGTAAGTCCCTGGGAATATTTAGGGTGACTGTAGCAGGGCTTCTACCAGGGTAACAGAGACAGTGGACAAGGGCAAGCAAGAAAAAGATTTTTGGAGTGCCTGGCTGGGTAAATCTGACACCCATAGGGTCGGCCTACAGACTGGAGAAAGAGCCTATCCTACCATTCCTTTTTGTTATAGTTTGAACGCAGAATCCCCCTCCAGCAATTTATAAATTGAAGGCTTGCACCTCAGCCGGTGACGCTACTCACGTGATGAAAGTTGTAATTGTTAGCTTTCTGTTCCTGTAATAGAAGACCAAGACCGAGACAACGAATAACCAAGGAGTAGTCGAAAAGGGAGTTCATCCTCAGCTTAAGGTTCCAGAAGTCTATCATGGAAAGATAGTGTAGAAGCAAGCCGGAGGCATAGCAAAGAGAGCAGGAAGCCAGGGGCTCACCTCTCAACCAGGGATGGCAAGCAGAAAGAACTGAGCACTTGTCCCTGGGTTTTAACTCTCAAAGCCCATTCCCAGTGACATAGCCCCTCCACTCTAAGCCTCCCCAAACAGCACCACAAACTGGGACCATATGTTCAAATATCTGAGCCTGCGGGGACCATTCTCATGCATACGGCACAGAGGTCTGGTTGGAAGAGGCGGGTCGCTGAAGGGGTGCCCTTGAAAGTGAGTGAGTATCACACTGTCAGGGTTAGAGCCCCCTTTCCCTAGCCATGAGATAACCAGCTCTTCTTGGCCACTTGCTCTCTGCCATGAGGTTCTGCCTTACCATGGGCTCAGAAACAAGTTAGCCCTGTAACCATACACTGAAAACTCTGACACCATGAGACAAACATTAAATATTTCTTACTTGAAGCTCTTTTTCTTGGGAATTTTGTGTAAATGAAAACTGACCAAAAAAAATATATATATATATATATATATATATATATGCAGTTCTCAAGGGTTGAGACCCCTTTGGAAGTTGAATGAACTTTTCACAGGGGTCACCTAAAACCATCGGAAAACACAGATACTGTTACGATTCATAACAGTAGCAAAATTATAAAGTAGCAACGAAAATAATTTTATGGTTGGGAGTCACCACAATATGGGGAATTGTATCAAAGGTTAGGAATGTTAAGAACCACTGGTCTAGAATGATCTGCCTTACTTAAAGCTAATTGGTTATCCATATTAATCACATTCATCTAAGCTTGAGTTTGACTGGACCACTGGGGCTGTCTGTCCCTTTGCTGGTAGAGATCATCAAATAGATCCCCACAGTCTCTCAACATATCACTTCATTATTTTCTCCTGTTTCCTGGTTTATCTAAAGTTCAAAATGGTAGTGTAAACCTCTAAACCTAGAACTCAGGAGGCTGAGGCAAGAGTATGGTGAATTGGAGACCAGCCAAGGCTACAAATGCAAAACCGTTGACTCGGAAGCTCAGAAAGCGTGCATAAGAGCCCCGGTGCCTCACTTCATTTCAGACCCCACTGAATATGGTCCCCCCAAGAAACAGGACATGCTTATTCTCTCTTCCTTTCCAAGGTCAGCCTGACATGACACTCTACCATTAACAACAAGAAGAAGAGCCCCGGGGTTGGGGATTTGGCTCAGTGGTAGAGCGCTTGCCTAGGAAGCGCAAGGCCCTGGGTTCGGTCCCCAGCTCCGAAAAAAAAAGAACCAAAAAAAAAAAAAAGAGCCCCTCTGTAAGAAGACCTTAAATAAGGGCAGCATTTTTTAAATTTGAGCAGGCCTTTGCTTTCATCCTGGTTCTAGAAAGATAGAGTCCACAATAGAGAGATGTTGGGAACGATGGTGGTGTGCATCCTATTGGCTGTAACATCAAATGCAGAGGGAAAGTGTAGAGAGAGGCCTTGACTTTCACAGTAGGGATTCCAAATACTTTGTGATTGATGCCCTATGTCAACCCTTGATTTTTATTGATCAATTTCTTGTTTAAGGTTGTTTCATCTACAACCCCTCGTAGTTAACAGAACTGACCTCATTTGTGCCATGGGCAGTTTAGCAGTGTTCTTAACCAGGGTCATTTTATCCCCAGGGAAATTCAGCCGCTGTCTAGAAGGCACATTTGGTCATCAAACTGGGGGCATCATAAGGGTAGAGGCCAGGAGTGACACCAAACATTCTCTAGTACACAGGACAGGCCACTGCTCCCTAAAATGTCAGTAGTGCTGGTCCTGAGACACTCTGGTGTAGATCATGCTACTGTGACATCTGTCACAAATGTCAATCTACTTTCTTAAAATCCAGATCTGCGAAGGAAGCAATAACAGAAAGACTGGAGGTGTAATGAGCATCATGGGGTTTTTAGCTATCACTCACTGGGTCTTTACATGAACAGAATCAATAGAATATATATAGGGGTGTGTTTGTATGTGTGTGTGTGTGTGTGTGTGTGTGTGTGTGTGTGTGTGTGCACGCGCGCGCGTGTGTGTGAACAAGCTTACAAACTCAGAGGTCGATAAATCCAAAGTCATCAGAGCCATGGTCCCAGAACAAGGCTAAGGCAGGAAGCTTTAGAGCCAGGAAGAGTCTGGGTCCCACTCCAAAAGCAGGAAATTCGCTGAGGTCAGTCTTTTATTATCAATTTTTAAATAAAGGAAGCCATGGCAGAGGGTCATTAGAAAGGACAACAGTGGGAACCTGTGAGACAGGCTACCTTTTATTCTCTTTGGTTGCTTGGATAAAGCTCACTTGCATTCAGATTAAACAATCTGCCGAACTCAGTCTGTAGAGCTAAATGTTTGTTTCATCTAAAATAGTCTCTCCGAGATACTCAGAGTAATATTTGACCAAATACCTGGGCACATCTTAGAACAGGTAAGTTGAACATGAAATTAAGCATCACACCTCCGAGGACAGTTGGAAATGCCGGAAAGATCAGGCGTTAATGTTTAACCCAGGAGCGGTGGCAAATCTCTGCACTCCAGCAGCTGAGAGGCAGAGCTCAAGGCCTGCCTGGGCCACACAGCAAGTGGCTCGGGTCAGCCAGGACTGAATAGCATGACCCTGCCTCAATTCTTTTAAGTGTTTATTGAATAGGGATTGATAGACTGATACACACTAACATATTATCCATTACTATTTTGATTACCAAAGATCAATTAGTGTCCAGGAAGGTTTCTGGCCCAGGCTCTGGAGTCATAGGCATGAATTCTTTCAGAACCTTGAACTATAACACACCTCACACCAGAATTCCGAAGCACTTGGAGATCTCCATCCTTCCTTGCCAGAACCAAAAAACCTAACCAACAGTTGGATTCCACTTGATGACCATTACAACCAAAGACCCTAAGACTGGAAACTTAGGGCTGGGTGTGGAGCTTGTGGCCAAGTATTTGCCTAGTGTGCAGGTGCCCATGGGTTTGAGCTTCATTGCTGGGGGAGGGGAGGTTGGGGGGGAATCAATTTTGTGAAATTCACGATCCCAAATTGATATATCATCTAGGGAAAACATGGCAATTATCTAGATTTGTCTGAAATTATTAAAGAAATCTTTATTTTATTTAGACCCTTAAAATACTAAGCAATTAAATAACAAACTAGGATTTCATGTTAACCACTAAGATGAAAGGAAAACGTCCAAACCTGTGTTAATAAAATGATGTTCCACACGCGTTCTGTTTACTGAGACTCAAGCCTGCTTAGGAAACACTATCAACTGATTTTCTCATTGTCACTATCAAATGGAACCCCAGGACGAGGGCTTGGTCCTGGACGTAAGTCGGGGATTCTATGTAGTCAGACATAATGCAGTTGCCTGTGATTACAGACTTACTGCTGGAATTTTCTTCCTGTTTGGTTAAAAATGCTAACATAGCTGTCCCATTTAGGGCTAAGGACTTCACAGTCCCTTACTCTCTGTCGTGAATCTCCACCTGCTACGAAAACAGCTTTTCTGAAGAATACTAGTCTATGAGTATAAAGACAAGTATTTAGGGGTCAATTTGACATCGTGCCTGATTAGAAAATAATAGTAGGTTCTCCTCTAGGGCCTATTACCTGCCCATCGACGGGCTCTTGACCTAGTTAACAGTACTGAGCATGAGATCTGTATTCTGGAGCAGACCTTCAGTCCAATCAGAGAGTAGGTGATTACCCCCTCTCCTTTCCTCCCAGTGAAGGATAACCATTCATTTCTGTAACTATTTCCTCCCAAGGTGCAGGGATTTCAGAAGAGAAGGACAAAAAAACAAAAAAAAAGAGTCAGAGTTTGCAGAAGACTTCCGCAAATCAGTGTGTCCCAGATATAATAACACCATTGTGCACAAACTCATCCTGCTACGGTTGGCTGCACAAGACCTGCGCACAATCAAGCCAGCAAAAATTCCAGCATGAATGAGGGAAGGGCTCATGATGTCCTGTCTGTAACTGATGATTGTAAAGACTACTAGTGGAGGGGAAGTCAATTCTCTCTAGGGAGGTAACCCCCGATAGGTTCCCCAGCTCCAGTGAATGGCCTTACACCCATCAACGTACAGGCAGCACTAAATGGGATCAGCAGGTCAATAAAAATATGTGCAGCAAGTTAAGACAAGGTGATGGCGAGCACAAGAAGAGTTGGAAGGGAAGGAGTAGAGGCTGGATTAGATCAAAACACGTGCATGAAATTCTCAAACAAGAAATTAAGGTGAAGAATCCTGACCCAGGATTTTACTCAGACTGTTGGCTTGCTGGATTTCCTGGCCTGGACTTTGACAGTTCCAAGGTAAACAGTAAACTGTAACAGTACTAGACATGTGAAGTATGATTAATAAACAAAACCTGAGGCTTCAATTTCAGGGGCAGTGTTTCCATAACTATTTTCTCTGATCCGATTTAAAATAAGAATTTGGATCGGACTAAGTCTTACTAATGTTATTTTTCGAGTTAATCAGCAAATTAAATTTGTAGTATTAATTTTAATTTGATCAATATCTAGGAGGAAATTTTCAGAACTTGGATTATACATTTACAATTCATCCATCTGCTAATGATTCTTTAACATTCTTAAATGCTACTTCATCAGAGCTTAGCTTTCTGATGTTAATGACATTTTTTTCATTATAGATTTTATATACATGTATACAGAGTATTTATACACACATACACACACATGTATGTATGTGTGTGGTATGTGTGTGTGTGTGTGTGTGTGTGTGTGTGTGAGATGTGTGACCTGCTACAAAGTCTATAGAAGTACTGAATATTCACAGGACACGAGCTTTGATTTTGAAGCTGTTCCTATTCTATTCTAGCGACCTAGACCAGTACCAGCTTTAACAACAGCTACTGCAAGGGCACCTACAAAATATATTAAAATTCTTAGATAGAAGAAACCACTAATGATCCTAGCATTTGAGAGCCTGAGGCAGAAGAAACACCAGGAGTTCAAGACTCTCCTGGGATAGATTTTGAGACTCTGTCTCAACTCACCACTATGCAAAAAAAGAAAGAAACTAAGCAAACACAAACACTGAAGACAGTGCATTACAGGAGCTGCAAGGGACCACTACGGGTGTAATTATTTTAGTTTGCAAAGTCAGTTACCAAAAGGCCACCCTTCCTACCACAAACAACTCCCCATATCTAGCTGGCAGGTAAATACGCTGTTACCCCTGAACCACTTGCCCATGGGCCAGAAATCCTGGATATTCACTGAGCTCCACTCATAATCCTTATTTACAGTTGACCTTCTAGGGCTAGAGAGAAGTCTCTGAGGTTACCCTGGTTACTCTTCCAGAGGACCCAGATCCAGTTCCAAGCACCCACAAGATAGTTTACAAGCATCTGTAACTCCAGTTCCAAGGGATACAACACCTCCTGGTCTCTATGGGTACCAGGCACACACATGGTGTGCAGACATATATGCAAGCAGACTCAAACACAAACATAGATAAAAATAAACAAGAATCTCAAAAAACTTAAAATATACATTCCCCAGCGCAATGGGGTAACCACAGCTCACAAGAACATGTATAATTTATAGAGAACTAGAGAATGTTCCTAACACTTTCTCTAGTTGACACTGTAGACAATGTCTAGTTGACATTAGTCAAATATAAATTAATATTGCATGTTTTTGCATGGTGATTAACCTGAAAAACGGCATTAGTAAGACTTTATTTGATCCAAAACTTAATTTTAAGTCAGACCAGAGAAAATAGTCATGGAAACATTGCCTCTGAAACTGTAGCCTTAGTTTTTTGTTTATTAATGATGTTTGGGTGATGGTTATACAAATTATGTCCTTATTTCACTGCCCAAGTAGGCTTTATCTTCTCTTCTTAACCCAGGGATTCACTCATTTAGCTGGGCTTGAATTATCTGGTAACCAGATCTCCTTCTCGAAGATACATTGCAGACTGGCGCAGGGTCAACCTACCTTCCCAAGTGACCATTGGTTTAAGTCAACTATAGGTGGCTTCCCATTTACTCAGCTACTTCATCACGACCTGTGAAACACGTAACCAGAACCCCAACTCCAGAGGACAATGAGGTCAAATAGATTAAGAACTTTAATGCTAAGCACAGTGAAGTCCTTCTGATCTGGACATAATGCCAGAGAAACTCTTTGGGAAAACTGTCCCTTACTCCCTATAGTGGTTTGAATAAAATGGCCCCCAATAAGCCCATAGGGTGTGGTGCTATAAGGAGGAGTGGCCTTGTTGGAGTAGGTGTGGTCTTGTTGGAGTAAGTGTGGCCTTGTTGGAATAATTGTGGCTTTGTTGAAGGAGGTGTGTCACTAGAGGGTGGCCTTTGAGGTTTCAAAAGCTCAAGCCTGGCCAATATGTCACAGTCACCTCCTGCTACCTGCAGATCCAGATGTAGAATTCTCAGCTACCCCTTTAGCACTATGTCTTCCTGTCTGTTTCCTGCCATGATAGTAACGGATTAAGCCTGCCCCAATTAAATGTTTTCCATTGAAAGAGTAGTTGTGGTCATATTACAAGCTGAATACAATGAAGAGTCACAGAACATGTGATTTTCCCACTAAGAGAAGAGTCTGGCTCACCTATGAGAAGTGTTTTGCTTTCGTAAGCCAACATCGCATAAATAGTAAATAAATTCACAGTTCTAAATATTAAGTAAATGTACTTGTTATTTTTCTTCTAATGTGACAAAATGTCTTTAAGGAAGAGTTTATTTGCCCTCACCATTTAGGAATAAATATAGTCCACCATGGTAGGGAAGACTTGGTGACAGAAGTATGAAGTGGCTGGTCACATTATAGCTACAGTCTTGAAGCAGAATGTGGACACAAAGTAGCATTGGGCTCTAGGAAACCATGTTTAAGTACATGACTCTACAGAGGACATTTCACACTCAAACGACAACATTCCACCCCTGGCCACCATAGGTTCATAGACACCTTATAGTACAAGTTGTATTCAATCCAGTTTCAAAAGTTCTCATGGTTTTTACCGGTTCCAACACTGTTAAAAATTCTAAAGTCTCTTCTGAAGTTCAAGGCAATTTCTTAACCATGAATCCCTGATTAAAGTTAAATAAGCAAACAGACAGACAGATAGATGGATGGCAAACCCTGGTTCTAAGTATGAATTATGCAGCTCTGCAAAGTAAACATTTCTATCCCAAAAGGGAAGAATGAAGACATAGCAAGGAAACACTGGGCCAAAGCAAGACTAGAACCCAGCAGAGCAAATACCAAGGTCTGTAGCTCTAAGTTCAGCATCTGAAGCATCTGTGGAATCCTCTGGGCTCTGCAGCCTGAGATATCCCCACTCCACTGCTTTTTCCAGTTGCAACACAAGTAGACATTTTCTTGGGATAGCACTACTCTGTAGCCTGCAGCTTTCCTCAGTAAATGCCTAGCAATCCAGGCATCTCCAAAATTCTGAGACCTACATTACAACTTCCCATCTTTGAGAAATGATGTGCGAAGGCCTCTTTTGGGGAATCTGGTCTTGCCAGACATTACCTGTCTTCCATATCTCTCTGGAACTTTGGTGCAAATCTCCCTGATCCCTTCATTCTTCCGTCTTTCATGACTGAAAAACCAGTGCCCTATAGTCTATATTGACAGGTTCTCCTGACAACTCGAGAGGTCTTGGGAGCCCTGTGGAACAGCTGCAAAAGGCCCTGTGTGCCTTTGAAGTTGATCCTAAAGTTCTCTGGGTGTTTTCGTTAAGTAGGATCCCCCTTCAGCAACATTCAAGGCAGGCATGGGACTGAAGGAGCTGAGAGTTCTGAAGGCAAACAGAAGACACACTTCCTCCAACAAGGGCTACACCTATTCCAACAAGGCCACACCTCCTAATAGTGCCACTCCCTGGGTCAAGCATATTCAAACCACCACAAACTACTATCCATATTTACTCAGCATTGTCTTCCAAACTCCCACCAGAGTGACCTCCAGGCTCTGTTTATGTCATTCTAGAACTTAAGCTTACTGCACAAACTCTTCTGCATTCCTCTGGCAAAGGAGTCCAAAGGTCTATGAACCACATGACCAGGTTTACCACAGCAATAGCCCCATTCCACAGTGTTACTTGTCTGGATTAGTTACTTTTTTTCCCCCTTTTGCCATGACCAAATACTGCAACGTAGTTGGAACAAAGAAGCAACATAAAAGGAAAATGTTTTATCTCAGCTCATACTTTGAGGGGCTATAGGTCATCGTGGAAAGAAAGGTACACAAGCAGATGGTGGGAGCTTGCAACTGAGCCTCTTAACTTTCCCACACTTTGTCAGAAGAGAAGCAGACAGGAAGTGGGGCCACTCTACACAACTTTAATGCCTGTTCTCAGTGACCCACTTCCTCTGTCACGGCTCCACCTCCTAAAGGTTCCACAACCTTCCAAAACTAGCTGGAGTCCAAGTGTTCAAACACATAAGTCTCTGCAGTGAATTAAATATTAAAAGCACAACAGATGTTTAAGATGCTTTTTTATTTGTATTTATCATTTTCCCTTGGTTATTTGAACCAAAACAGTTCTTATAATAAAAAGAGGCTCCTCCCACCCTTGTTTTTCAATTAATACACACACACACACACACACACACACACACACACACACACACACACAATATTCTTTAAAAGTCCAACACAAACTTATTGGAAAACACTCCAACAATCAGAAGCACAGGAAGTAAAAGCACACAGCTCACACTCAGGTCTTCCATGCTCAAGTGAACTTTTCCAAAAACACCCTTATGGACACACCAGAGATCTACAGCTGTGGTGACTCTAAATCAGTCAACCTGACCAGGAAGACTGGTCGTGACATCATTCTGCATATGGAGACTTCTTTTATATGTTTCTAATACTCAGCTCAGACAGAAAGATAACCCCAGAGACCGAGCGCCTCTTCAGTGCTCATCCAGGGGTCCTGATGCTGCCTGAAATGCAGTCACTGCCCTCAGCTTGCTCACAAGTGTCAATCTCTCAGCAAACGTGAGAAGTGTGGAGGCAGGTGGGTGGACTGGCTTCGCTGAGCCCTGGTGTGAGGCTACACTGCCTCTTTCACCAACTTTGTCCCTAACCAACTTGGCTGCTCTCAATACCTGCCTAACTTAAGAAATAAAGTAGCTTTACACGTTCAAGAGCATGTCTTCTGGAAAAATACATTGGCTATGTATTTGAAAACTATCGTTAGTAGGTGCCCACATCGTATGAGTGCACATGCGAACGGGCAACACACCAAGAAGTTTTGAGTCGGCATCACAAATGAACGTTAAATCAATTAACATCAGACAACAAAAAAAATTACTTCTGTATAAGCCCCGCCCTGACTTCCAAGTCAGGTAAACACGTTTGTTTCCTGGATACCCAAGGCTATATGCTCTTCTACATGTGTCTTCTACATGTGTCTCACTAAGACAATGATTTACTACTTACGTATGTTAAATATGTTTACAGCTGCTTCATGTTTTAGAGATACTCTCCATGACGGTCATGATTAATTTTACGTATTAATTTGACTGAGCCGTGAAGTGCCCAGATATTTGGTCAGACACTTTGCCTGCGTGTGTTGTAAGGGTGTTTCTGGATAAGATTGACATTTTAATTGGTGTTCAGAAGAAAACAGATTGTCCTCCCTTACGTGGGTGGGCTTCATCGATGGAAGGAAGGCCTAGACAGAACAAAAGCTGAGGAAGGAAGAGCTCCCTCTGCCTGGCTGCCAGTCTCTCAGTTGACGTTGGTCTCCTGCTTTGGGACTCGGATCTGAAAATCCTAGTCCTCCTCGGCCTCAGGCTCACGGCTCCTGCTGAAACTGTGACATCAACCCCCTTGAACCACTACCTCCCATGTAAATCTTCAGACTCCTCAAACTCCATAATCACACAAGACAATGGTACATAGTAAATAATATGTTAATAGTGGGGAGCAGTGAGCATCCCTAATCTAAATTCTAAAATCCAAGGTGTTCCAAAATCTGAACTGTTCTGACCCCCAATATGATGCCAGAGTATGAAATCTTATACTGTGAAACATTATTTTCTGCATAAAATTATTTGAAATGTAGTTTTTAAATTAACTGCAAGATATTTGTGCAATATACAGATAGATAGATAGATAGATAGATAGATAGATAGATAGATAGATAGATAGATAGATAGATAGATAGACAGACAGATGAAACAGATGTTTTAGTGTTTATACTTGGGTATCACTGCCAAGATATCTTATATACAAGAAAATACTACAATATCCATTACATTTCTACCTCTCAGAATTTCAGGTATAAGGCACATTGATGGACAATATTGATTATCAGCTTGACAGGATTTATCACCAAGAAGGCAGGTTTCTGGATATGTCAGTGAGGGATGTTCTAGGTGCGGTTGGCTGAGATGGGAAGACCCATCCTATCAGTGAGCAGGACAAAGCTCATTGGTGCATTACACTTAAGTCATGCTGGGGAGGATCCTGCTGAGTGTAACGTCACAGGAAATCTGCAGTCCAGTTAAAGTTGAAAGATGAAAGGTTAAGTCCTACGCAGTAGACCTTACACAGGGAAAAGCAATCCAGCACCGATCTCCATTGCTCGCTGCGGATACCACGTGACCACCTGCCGCCTTGACTGCCCTGGCACGGTGAACAGTACCCTTCGAGTGGGAGCCGAAACAAACCCTTCTTCCCTTAAGCTGTGTTTGTCACGTGTTTTGCCATGGCCATGAGAATGGAAGAAGTATTAACCCTCAACTTCAGTTCTCCGCCATTTTTCAGGAAGACTGCTTTTTCTTCAACGCTGTGCTCTAGTTCCCACCGTCACCTGCCACTTGTTTACGTTTAGGACCCTCCCCTTCATGTTTGGCTTGGTTTATTTTGTGCTTTCTGCTCATGGGTAGGAACTCTTTAATTGTGTGAGTGTCACCAATGGGGCTCATTGCAAGCAAAAGGACAGATCTCCTCGCTGCGCTTCCGTTTTCTTCACCTTTTCACCTTATCTGTACTACGGATTTCCTGTGACGTTACCCTCAGCAGGATGCTCCCCAACACAACCAAGGTGCAATGCTGCCAAGATGGAGAAGCTTTGTCCTGCTCACTGATACAGCCAAGTCTCCAGAAGGGGAGCTGGTCCATGTTAAGTGCTCATGAGGATTTGTTGATAGACTGAACGAACGTCTTTCTCTCACTGTTTAATGCCACAAATCAGCAGATTACCTGACAAGCATACCAATTAAGGTAAAGAGCCAAAAAAAATCATAATTTTGATAGTTATCCGGATGTACAATAGCACCTCTCAGCTTTCTGCTGGAGTACACGGAGAAAAATGTCAAATTCTATACAGTAATCTGTGTGGCTGCTTTCCAAATTTTTCTCACTCTGAAGACGTTTTATATTCATGGGCCTTGATGTTATGGCAATAATTCTGCTTTCAACCACACTTCATTTCTGGTTTCTAAAAAGCTAGGCACCGTTTTTTGTGCCAATTCCCAGCGGGGCTATTATTGATGAGTCAGCGGACTCGTTGGCTTCATAAGTCAATGACTGTTGAGCCTTGGATCAGGAACCACTTTTTGAACTACAGGCTAAGCTAATGTTTTTATTTTTTCTTTGTGAGTGGTTATCGTCTGCTCGACTTTGTTATACAGCACTGAGATCTTCAGAAAAATGTCCTTGGCTTGGAGACACAAACTAGGGTAGATTGACTCTCAGATAAGATAAATGTCACCTCTTCCCTTTGCCCTGGATTCTTAGTAAATTTGCCATTGTTCTTTAAGTTATGCAAAAATGAGAGAAACCTAGAAGAGAAATCTGAACAACTAGGAAGGCTCCATTAGACCTTGGCAGAGGCCCAAAGAGACCACCAAGCTTGCTCATAAATGTGCACTGTCTAATAAAAATGTGATGGTTATTATTATTATACATTTATTGAGTACAAAAAAATGCACTAAATTAAAAAATGTATACTCTCTGCTTTTCATATCTCCTGATGGGGGTATAGAAACTGCTGGCTATTTGTTTGTCCCGGTAACTGGTTCAATGTCCTCATAGATTGTGGCTGCCAGGAGTCACTACCCAACTCGGATGCTGAAATTTCCAAGGGACCATGGCAAGTCACTTCACTTCACCCTGGTGCCATTAACTTCAGATCAATTCTAGTTCCTGAGTGGAGGTGGGTTGGAATTTTTTTTTTTTTTTTTGCCAAATCCATAGAGTTTTCTTGTATTTTTCCAAAAGTTTCTATTTAAGATTCCAAAGTAGGCAATTTATTTCTTTTTTAAAATATCTATTTTTGGGGTTGGGGATTTGGCTCAGTGGTAGAGCGCTTGCCTAGCAAGCGCAAGGCCCTGGGTTCGATCCCCAGCTCTGAAAAAAAGAATAGAAAAATATATCTATTTTTATTTATATTCTGTGTATGAATGTTTCGCCTGCAGGTAATGTAGGTGTGTCATGTGCATGCAGGGTCCTAGGAGGCCAGTAAAGGGTGACAGACACCTCGGAAGTGTGTTACTGACAGTTGTGAGCCACCCTGTGGGTGCTGCAAACAGAGTCCGGGTCCTCTGAAAGAGCAGCCAGTGCTCTTAACTCCTGAGCCATCTCTGCGTCCCACAGTTTGCTTCTTAACCTAGGACAGAGTTGGCTCCCTGTATCTATCTGTGGTGGATGTATCACCAAAGTCATCCTGGATTACCTTAAGCAAACTCCCATTCAAGTTAGGAAGAAAATTATACACATACAATGCAATGCCCCAGGCAAGCATTTCCCAACTCTTAGGCAACTGGTCTTAAAGATATACACAGCGAATGAGAGGAAATCACAACCCGCATTTGACACCTGGAATCAATACCGTGTGAACCACGTGCTATCTCTAAATGAAGCCACAAGAGTAACACGCAGTCAGGAGAAAACTCTCCTTAGAAACAAGGTGAGGCAAGTTAGACTCCAAAGAGCTAAATAATGCAATTAAAAAATGGAGTACAGAGCTAAACAGGAAATTAGCAGAGGAATCTCGAATGGCCGAAAAGCACCTAAAGAAATGTTCAACACCATCAGTCATCAGGGAAATGCAAACCAAAAAGACCCTAAGATTCCACCTCACACCAGTCAGAATGGCTAAGATCACAACCTCAGGTGACAGCATATGCTGGTGAGGATGTGGAGAAAGAGAAACACTCCTCCGTTGCTGGTGGGATTGTAAGCTGGTACAACCATTTTGGAAATCAGTCTGGTAGTTCTTCAGAAAATTCAAAATAGTTTTACCTAAAGACCCACCTATACCGCTCCTGGGCATATACCCAAAAGGTGCCCCACCATACCACAAGGACATGCGCTCCACTATGTTCATAGCAGCCTTATTCATAATAGCCAAAAACTGGAAACAACCCAGATGTCCCTCAGCCAAAAAAATGAGTCCTGAAAATGTGGTTCAATTACACAGCGGAATACTATTCAGCAATTAAAAACAAGGACATTATAAATTTTGCAGGCAAATGGATGGAACTAGAAAATACCACCTCGAGTGAGGTAACCCAGACCCAAAAGGGCACGCATGGTCTGTACTCACTGATTAGTGGATAGCAGCCATGAAGTACAGGAAAATCATGAAACGATCCACAGACCACAAGAAGTTTAACAAGAAGGATGCCCGAGTGAGGATGCTTCAATCCCATGTAGAAGGAACAATGGAAGATGGGGGAGGGAGGAACATGGGGGAGGGAAGAGGAGGGGAAAAGAGGGGCTAGATCAGCCGTGGGAGGAGACAGGAGAGAAGCCCAGAGGGCCAGGAGAATGATTGGAAATATGCAGCTTCTTGGGGTGGGAGTCAGGGGAACCTCTAGAAAGTTCCAGAAACCTGGGATGTGAGAGGCTCCTAGGACCCAATGGATGTGACCTTAGCAGATGCCCAACAGTGGGGAGATGGAACTGAAGAGACTACTTCCAGTAGATAGACTGGGCCCCCAGGGGAGGGGTGGAGTCACAAACCCACCTTCAAAATTTTTGACCCAGAATTGTTCCTGTCAAAAATAAAATACAAAAATGCAGGGAGACAAAAATGGAGCAGAGACAGAAGGAGAGGTGACTCAGTGGCTAGCCCAACTTGGGATTCCACCCCATGGGTGGGTACCAAACCCTGACACTATTACTGATGCTATGTTGTGCTTCCAGACAGGAGCCTAGCATGACTGTCCTCTGAGAGGCCCTACCAGCAGCTGACTGAGTCAGATGCAGATACTTAAAGCCAACCGTTGGACTGAGAACCCAGTGGAAGAGTTGAGGAAGGATTGAAGAAGCCAAAGGGAATGACAATCCCATAGGAAAAACAACTGAGTCAACTAACCCAGACTCCTGGGAGCTCCCAGAAACTAAGCCACCAACCAAAGAGTGTGCATGGGCTGGTCGGTGGCCCCTGGTACGTATGTAGCAGAGGACTTCCTTGTCTGGCCTCAGTGGGAAAGGATACCCCTAATCCTGTAGAGACTTGATGCCCTAGGGAGTAGGATGCCTGGTGTAGGGGAGCACCCTGTCAGGGGTGGGGGGTTGGGGGGAGTGAACACCTCTGGGATGAAGGACTGGGAGGGGAAAAGCATTTGATATGTAAATAAATAAAATAATTAATTAAAAATTAAAGGGGAGAGAGAGAGAGAGAGAGAGAGAGAGAGAGAGAAGAGAGAGAGAGAGAGGCAAAGCTGATGGATTCCTTTCCTCAGTGAGGGCAGCCAAAGCAGAGGACAAATGTTACAGGACCCAACTTGACTGGGCACTGTTAGCCCAGCATACCTAAGGCAGCTGCTGAAAAGGGAGACTCCCTTTTGCACCTACAATTATTTTCATGCACTAATAATATACATTAAATTGGTCATTTGTGAGCTGAATTCAGCACTGGCTCCTCATTTTGACCGAATAAGGGATCATTTTCTAGCGAAATTATATTTTACAAGCAATTTCTGTGTCTGCATACCTTAGCTGAGACAAACGCCTAACACTACAAATGACAACTAGAGCTCTCTTTAACACTCGGGACAGCGTTGGGGATGCAGCTCGGTGGCGGAGTGCTGACCTCGTAAATACAGCCCTAGGTTGGATCCCGTGCACTGTGGAGAACCCAGAACAAATGGAGGTGACTAGGTGCATCTGTTTCTTCACCTTCCATCTGTAATCTTTACTCTCCTCGGACTGTAAATCAACACGAACCATTAAACAAACTCCAAACACCTTTTCTTGTTTCTTCTTCCAACTCTAGCAATTTTTCTTTTCTTTTCTTTTCTTTTTTCGGAGCTGGGGACCGAACCCAGGGCCTTGCACTTGGCAAGCGCTCTACAACTGAGCTAAATCCCCAACCCTTCTTCCAACTCTAAATCGGTCAACCAAGTGCTCTCAAAGAAAAGTACTGCCATGGTGAGCAAGACTCAGTCTGGCCTCATTGAGGAAGCTTTTCTTTGCAGCACACGGAGGCTCTTACAGAGATTCACAACCGGCTGGGATGAAGAGAATAAATAGCCACATCCCATACGCCCCCATTGCAACCCCAACACCTACGGCTCTGAGAGCATCACAGAGGGAGTAACACGACTATAAGAGCCAGAGGCTCAGGATGCCTGCCGCGATATAGCATCTCCTGCATACAGCAAGACTGCTGCCCCCATTAAATCTCAGCAATACGGCTATGTAAACCAGGCTTGCACAGTGACAACATCAGTTGATAAGCCAACATGCATGGAGGGAAATTCACATGGGTCCCCACCCCTCGCTCACAGGCTACAGGCAGTCAATGGATGCTGACAGAGAATCAGTCTTCTTGAGGGATGAGCCCCCTGATACACTGTCCAATCCTAATTGGTCAGCCCTAGCCACTCATACGTTTGAATAGCACCAGGTCACCTAAGGAGGTATGTGAGGCAATAATAATGATAGAAGAAGAGAGAATGAATCTGGAAGTGAGTTAGGGAGGAGCTAAAGAGGAGGAGAGTGGAAATGATGTAGATACACTATGAAACACCAAAACTAAAAAAATAAAATAAAATGAAAACTTAGTTTATTTTTGAATCCACCTAATTTTCCCAGCTTGTGTTTCCTTAGGTAGTTTTATACTCAGTAATACTTTTGCATGCCCAGGTACTCAGTAGTAGAACACTTACTTGGTATGCAAAAGACCCTTGGATCAATCCTAGCACAGGAAGAAAATACACACACACACACACACACACACACACACACACACACACATAACTAAACACAAATAAATGCTTTGCAATTCATTCACCACCCCTGTCTTTCCACAGAAGATAGATAGTCTATGCTCCATATGACGCCAAATTCAGTAGTGTGTTAAATTCGGTGAAAAATAATTTAACCATGTCGTTAAGGAAATAATTCTGGAGGATAAATAGTACGAAACTATTCTCAGTATCAAGCCTAGGGTGGGGCAAGTGACATGTCAAGATCCAGGAGGACCAAGAGGCCTCTCTCTCTGGGACTTACCCTGTGTACACACATCTCTAAGAGAGACCCTCAATCTTTGCACGTGGGCCACCTGAGGCATGCCCTTCTGGGGTGCAGTCACTATTGTCATGAGTGGATGGCACTGGTCATTCTAACACATGAAACAAAGTCAAGTCATCCTGAATGAGTCGCCAGGAGTTCTCCTGTACCTTTAAAATATAGAGGTTTCCTAGGTAAGGACTAACCACACCCACATTGCTGCATGTGTGTTGAGACCTGTGATAATAGACCGGTTATTATTTTTTAAGTATTTTATTTTAAATTGGATCATAATAATCGCGCATAGTCAAAGGATACAGTGTGACACTTAGAGACATGCATGGCATGTACAATGGTCAGATCAAGGTCATTGCCCTATCCATCCCTTCCCCCATGATATCTTTAGTCTTGTTTTATTTTTGTAGTGCTGGGAATGGAATCTGGGGCATTGCGAGTGCTGGGCAAACACTCTTAACACTGAGACACAACTCCAGACCCAAGAATTGTGTTTAAGTCTTACTCACCAACCTTCCCGTGGATTCGCAGCTCTCCCATGCTCTCCTGCCTTTTGTCCCTTTGTGTTTCTCCTCAAGTCTTTGTAGACTGTAAAGGTCAAGTCAGAAGCTCGAAAGGACCGTGGCTGTCCTGGGCTGCCTGCTTAGATACTTATCCACTTGCCATCCCAAACCTCGTTTCTGCAGCCAGGCACAGCATCACGTCTCCCTCTGCATCTTTCTCCTTCCACGAGATGTGCCAGCCTCATCCAGCCCACCACGCTGAGGTGCTGACCACTCCGTGGACATTACTGACGGGCCTGTTGTTGCTCAAATGAGATTAGTCCCTAACTGATGCACACGGGTCTCACTGAAAGGGCCTTTCTGTAATTGTTGCCATTACTGCAGTGACCATGAGGTGGTCACAGAACCTTCCTGGAGGGACTAGGACGCTCCAGAGGCCAGGTCACTCATGTAGAACAGCAGGCACTGTGCTAATTTCCAGACTCCCGGCCATTAGGGACAGAAGCAGCTCGTTAGAGGTCCTACCCTTTCAACGCCAATTACCCGGGGATAATGACCCAACGTAGAGCACCCTGGGAACTCTTGAGACTTCACACATCCCTCTCCTTCGTGATCTCTGCTGATGACAGCTACAGACGTAAATAAACCAGGCCCTGACATCTTCTCACAGCCAGATTGGGTGACATGGTCAGTCATGTGGACATGGGGTCATGTTAATTTAAAGACTGAGCATTTAAGCATGGGTCTTGGAGAAAATGCTCACACTTTGCATAAGAGGGTAGCCTAGAACACTGTTCTGCTGTGTTTTCCCATCCCCAATCCCTGTCCCTCTGATGAGGAACAGATTTTGCAGCAAGGCAGGGCAAAAAAAATCAACGGTTTTAGAAGTGCTAATATCTCTAATTTTCCTTTCTTTATGCATTTACGTGTGTGTGTGTGTGTGTGTGTGTGTGTGTGTGTGTGTACATATTCAGTGTGTGTGTGCTCATGTGCATTTAGTAGCCAGAAGCCACTGTCAAGTGTCTTTATTAAAACAAAGTGCCTCAGTGAATCTGGAGTTCACCAGTTCTGCCAGGTCGGCTGGCCAGTGAGCTGTAGAAAATCTTCTGTCTTCACCCTGAGATCTCAGGCACACACCGCCCTGCCGGGATTTTCTTGTGCACACTGACAATCAGAACTTGCACCCTCGTGCCTGGGTCCTCACCAACTGAGCCATCCTCCCAGAACCTACTACCTCTACTGTCTGCAGGAAAACAGACAGAATTGAAAAACTAACCCGCATGTCCCCTCAGCCCGAGATACACTTACTTGGCCAAAAAAAGTTATGGTGGGAGAGAGTTATGGTGGGAAAAGGGGGAAATCTCTACAAAAGCAAAGAAACAAAACAAAACACACACACAAAAAAAACAAGAAAACCACTGCTTTGTGTGTCAGTGCACTGTACCCTGAAGCATCCCAGAGCCCTGGCCTCGGACCCCGACTGTTGATACTTTAACCCGATGTCAGTAAAGTTTCTCCTTTTCTTTGCTCCCCTTGCCTAGTTCATTATCATTTTGAAATTCCACACCACAGTTTTGGGGAGTTTCCACTTGCTTCACCCGCTCTTAGCTGTAGCATACCGACCCCCATCCCACACAGGCCCTCCTCTGGGGCAGACAGCCCCTTTCTTACTCCCAAATGCCATCTGAAAAGGAGCCAAGCCACTCAGGTCCCAACTTGTTGCCAGCAAGGTCTCCAAAAGAGCCGTAATAAGAAAATATACCACACAATTGTTTCACGACTTTAAATGAATCAACGAGTTGTTGTCTGTGTTATGTAAATACTCTTTCAAATATGCAGAGGCATATTTTAGAGACGATTTCACTGACAGATCTTGTTCATAGGCACTAATGAAGAAGATGTTTTTGCAGATAATCCAAATAGCATCAGGCTCATAAAAGGATACTGTTAGCAGAAACACGGCCCATGTTTTTCTAGTGCCTTAACCTGGCATCCCCAAATCCCAAAAGAAAAAGACGTAACTGTTTGGAACGTCATGGAACCATCAAAACTACATGAAATGAACCCTGAAATGATAAAACAGAAGTCACTCATGTTTAATTTGTGGCAAGATGAAAATACAAATTGCGTTCTCAAGATAGAAAACATTAACGAGGAATCTAGGCTCCCTCGTGTGGAGAGAGCGGGTACTACTCAACCTAATTTACCCTCTCCGTAATCCAGCATCCCAAGTCTTGTGAATCTTGTTTAAAGTCACTGTTGCTCTAGTGAGTACATACCTTCCTTGAAAATACCGTAATAGTTTCTGTCAGCCTACAGTCAGAGGTCCTTTCTCCAAACTCCCTGTTCTTGGGCTAGCTAAGCAGGCCCATCTGCAGGTTACCATTGCAGAAACATCCTGAGGGATGGCTTCCGGTGTCGAGACCGCTGTGGGTTGCAGAGAGGCTCCCTTAGGGCCTGCCCATTTGGGAAGATACTAAGGCCATCATAGACTTATTCGCCCACATGTGATAAATTAATTCTTGCCCTTCTCCACACTACCTTAGTGTTAGCTTATGGGAAAGTAGGTCTATGACCACGGTGACCCTCAGAGCAGCCATACTCCTGTTCTTACGCCTTGAAGACATGCCAGGGCAAGAACTCCACATTTAGTCGGGTGTGTTGAATTGATTTCCTCAGCTCTGAACTTTGTTTAAATCTCTGCTGTGAGGATGGGGACCATCCTTATAGCTGTGCTATCTTACAGTTTCCGACATATGAGGCAGGCTCCTATGTGTCAACCGTACCCCCTCATATGGCTTGCCAGAAGCACAGCTGAGACAGACACACAGGTATCGATGTGTACATCAGAGCAGCGCAGAGCAAGAGGTGGTAAAGGCAGAACCCTTTTGCCAGCAACCCAACCTCGTCGGCACCGAGTGGCTGTTTGCCCAGTGCATCTTCGCCCAAGCTTCAGGAGGCATCAGGCTGTTAAAGGCTGTCTTCTGGGATCCACCATGGGGACTCTGAGTCACTGGTCCTGGAACCCCAAGGGCTTGCACCTCTCCCATGCTACCAAGCCATGTTGAGGCTTTTGGTCTGAGGACCACACTTTGGAAGCAGCAGACTACATTCAGAAACCACTGGAAAACGTCTGAAATTTTGGGCTTTCCAGAACACATCAAACGCTCGAAGCCACAATCAGTGAGAGCTTAGCAATGGCGTCTAAGCCCCCTCCCCTCCCCCCAGGCAGAAGATTCTGCATGCAGAGGAACTTTGACAAGCATGGGCCACCCATGATTCCATAAGTGACAGGAACGGGTACTAAAACGCATACCTCCAACTACAAAGAATTCTCCTCTATGACTCCATAAATCCTCAAACAATCCTTGGAGTGAAAGAAAGAAAGAAAGAAAGAAAGAAAGAAAGAAAGAAAGAAAGAGGGGTTGGGGATTTAGCTCAGTGGTAGAGCGCTTGCCTAGCAAGCGCAAGGCCCTGGGTTCGGTTCCCAGCTCCAAAAAAAAGAAAAAAAAAAAAAAAAGAAAGAAAGAAAGAAAGAAAGAAAGAAAGAAAGAAAGAAAGAAAGAAAGAAAGAAAGAAAAACAAGCAAGCTTCATTTTAAAAAGAAGTAATGTGGGGTTGGGGATTTAGCTCAGTGGTAGAGCACTTGCCTAGCAAGGGCAAGGTCCTAGGTTCGGTCCCAGCTCAGAAAAAAAGAAAAGAAAAAAAAAAAAAAAAAAAAGGTAACGTGGCAAGTGAGAGTTCTTGGGCTTAAGTTGTTTTTGGTTTTTGTTTTGTTTTGTTTTTGTTTTGGGGTGTTTGGTTGGTTGGTTGGTTGGTTGGGCTAGGTTGGATTTTGTTTTGTTTTGTTTTGGCCATATCAACTTTTGAGTCAAAAGTGGAATAGATGCAAGACCCAATCAGAAAACCAGAGACAGACCTTGAAAAACAAAACGTATCCCTTGGTGATAGAAACCGTAAAGAGTAGCATGGAGTGACCTAAGGGTTAGTAACAACAACAATCCGCCACTACCCAAAACTGAAAGGCAGGCAGCATTCCTGGAGCCAGGGTCCAGCAAGGAATCATGGGAGAAGCTATGGTGGACTGTGGTCTTGGTGATAGAGAAGGGCAAGGCTGGGCAGGGTGGAAGGAGATGGGAAGGAGGGGGGGGAAGAGAGATGGAAGGCATAAGGGGGGGGAGAGAGGAAGGGGGAAGGAGAAAGGGAAAGAGCAAAAAAAGAGCAAGAGAGGGAGAGGGAGGGAGGGGAGAGAGGGAGGGAGGGAGGGGGGAGGGAGGGAGGGAAAGACCCTGTCTCTCTCTTCCTGGCAATCTCCGCCCACAGAAGCCATGTGACCTTGAAACTTGGGAAGTGCAGCTTGCTCAGCTCAGCAGCATGAGGGAATCAGAGAACAACCTGAAGATCAAAACCCGACCACGGGGGTGAATCCTTGGGCAAGCCACCCCACTTCGTGCAAATGAGAAATCACAGGTCCGGACTCAGTGGCTGTCTGGTTCACCATTGCCTCAAGCAAAGCGCCTCATCGTCTCCTCTTTTCTTCCATCCTCTGCTACCAAAACTTGGCCTTTCCGCTGTCCTCTGAGTGATAAAAACTCTAGGGAATGATGGATCCCCCATCAGCAATGCCACCATTCCATGATCGAGGAGGCCGTTTCCATGAGTCCTTGTTGCTGCTCTTGCTAAAGATACTATCAAATCCTAGCGCCAGCCTTCACTGGATGAGCACTGGTGAGCACAGCCTGTTGCACAGACTCAAAACCACTGCCATAGATGTTGGCACAGAGGTGTGGAGTGCAAACAGGACCCCAAAATATTATAATGCCATGAATGTTGGCTACATGCTGTAGGATTCACCAGCTTGAGCCTCTACTAGAAAGCGGAAAAAGGTAAAAACATTTTCCCAGGGTACTTATTTTTACATTATTATTTTTTATACTCAATCAGAAATGGTAAACTCATCTTCTGATTACCTACAAATGGAGGAAACCGAATGCACCTCATACAAGAATTGATCTATTAAAAAAAAAAAAAAAAAAACCAATGCAACAGAAAAGAGAAAGAGAAAAGAAGAAGTTAGATCTGGTGGCACTGACATATGATATCAGCTACTAGGGAGGCTGAGGCAAGAGAATCACAAGCTCAAGGCCAGCCTGGGTTACAGAGTGAGCTAAAAGCAGCCTGGATAACTTAGCAAAAACCTGTCTCAAAATAAAAAGTAAGAAGGAAGAGTTAATGAGAAGGTTCCATGGATAAAAATGCTTGCCGGGCAAGCCTAGTGACCTGAGTTGGAACCCTGAGTATGGTGGTGTTGGGCAGAACTGACTCCTGAAGGTCTCCTTTGACCCCCACCATGCACTGCAGTACATGTGACGGCAGACACACACACACACACACACACACACACACACACACACACACACACACACGTAATAATAAATAAAGGCTCATTAAAAAAAGAAAACTGAGACTGGGGCTGAGACTTAGGGATCGATCATGTGGACAGCATGAATGAGACATTCGGTGCCATTCCCAGAACTACAAAAAAGTTGGGGAGGAGGAGAGGGAGGAAAGAAGACAAGGGAGGGAATGGGGCAGGGGTGTGAAAAAAGAAAGCAGAGAGAAAAGTGGTTTTGTGATGACTTGGGTAAGAAGTTAGCAAGGCTTCATTAATAACCTTTGTGGCAAATTTGTTTCTTATTAGACTGTTTGATAGGAAAGAATTATTAAAGCCCAATAACAAGTTGGTGCTTTGGGGGGGGGGCAGCTAGAGAGATGCTCAGTGGATATGAGCACTTGCTTTTCTTTCAAGGAACTTGGATTCTATTCCCAGCACCTACATGGAGGCCTGTGACCATTTGTAACTCGATTTCAGGGACTCCAACATTCTCATAAAGCCCCCCACAGTCATGTGCTACACAGACTTACATGCAGGCCAAACACACATACATATAAACATTTAAATAAAAATACATTTATTTAAAAAGTAAAATCTTTAGAAGAAAATACTTCACGCAATTCTCCTGCTGGATCAATCCAAGGATCTAAATTTGTTTTATTTCCTTTCTAAAAAGCAGAGTTAGCAAGCAACTTTAAAGGTTTCTCTCAGACCTACAATTATAAAAGATTTTTTTTTCCTAGAAAGGAATTGAGTTGAAAAACAAATTACAAATTAATTATCTTATTTCACTGAAAATGCATTAGTTGAGTTGGGGGTCTGGCTTTTTTAACAGAAACGTATATTAAAAATATGGCTCAGTGACTGCCTCCCTGAGAGGCAGCAACACTGGGATGAAGAAGCCATCTGGGGCTGGGGTTAGAGTCCGAGGGAAGTGACTGCCCTAGTGTGAATGACGCTTAGATTTCCACCCCAACCACACACAAATACACAATGCACATAAGCCCAGTGCTGGTGTGCTCTGGCATGAGCATGCACGGCAACACATGGGGGGTGTGTATGTGTGTGTGTGTGTGTGTGTTTGTGTGTGTGTGTGTGTGTGTGTGTGTGTGTGAGTGTGTGTGTGAGTGTGTGTGTGATGTGTGACTGTGTGAGTGAGTGTGTGTGAGTGTGTGTGAGTGTGTGTGTGTGTGAATGTGTGTGTGAGTGTATGTGTGTATGTGTGTGTGTGTGTGTGTGTGAGAGTGTGTGTGAGCGTGTGCATGTGAGCATGTGCCTGCACGTGTAAGACAGACAGCATGTAATTACAAAGACTTGATGTGTGTGAGTGTGTGTGAGTGAATGTGTGTGAGAATGTATGTGTGTGAGAGAGTTGTGTGAGTGAGTGTGTGTGTGTGTGTGTGTGTGTGTGTGTGTGTGTGTGTGTGTGATTTGAATGCCACTTACTCCTGTAGTTAAACAAGATGACTTTCTGGCATGAATGTTGGGAAGACTGAGTGAGTCCTGCACATTGTACTCTGTCTGTGCTATTAGTACTGGGCAAGTGCATACAGTAGCAGTGCTGGGCAAATGCATGGCGTCACTTAAGTTAGCTATTCTATTTTTGTAGTTAAGCGCTAAGAGAAAACCTTTCTTTTTCTTGGTCAGTATTTCAGGACTTTGCAGGATCCTATGCCAAAATTTATCACCAAAAATGTATTTTAAATTTTTGAGGTCAATTAAATAGTCATTTGAAAATAAAATGAACATTCTAGAGAACGCAAAGATTGAGGTGCATGACAGGCAAGCAGGCTTCTTGATTGTTACCAATGCAAGTGTTAGAATAATAACAATAACCACCCTCTACTTAGGTAACACTTCTCTCAAAAGATTTGAATGTATTTTTTTTTTTCAGAGCTATTTTCTTTAACTATCTTGGCTAGAGGAAATGATCCCAGTTAAACTAAGTTGTGTTTTGTAGGGAATAATAATTATGATGTGTTTTTACAACCTGAAACTTTATTGAGGGGAAAAAATGATATAGGCTCTGTCATCTTCAATATTATTTTTTAAAAGCATCACATTTTAAAAACAGGCTTTCCTATTAGTGTGTTAACAATAACAACACTAATTACAATCATCAGGCACTGGCAGCTGTTCAGACAGAGAAATGAGAAGCTCAATAAGCCTCTTCAAGTGTAAGGTTTTCATGCAACGTATAATTTAAAATCCTGAAAATAGATTTAAACACTAGTCATTCTATATTTGTTTCCTTAATAGTGTTGTGACGTAAGAGACTCTTTCCTACTGAACCTGTTCCTTCCAGCTACACAGGTAACAGCTATTCATGCCCCTGTAACTCACGTTCAACAGAAACTTCACTATGGTCTGGAGTAGATCAATTGGTTGACTCTCATAACCTTGAGCTGGTGGGGTGACTAGGTAGGTGGGTAAGTGGGTGGGAGGCGGATAGGTGGGTGGGTAAGTGGGTGGGTGGATGGGTGGGTGGGTGGGGGGGGGGGAGGGGGGATGGGTGGGTGGGTGGGGGGGGTGGGTTGGGTGGGTGGGTGGGTGGATGGGTGGGTGGGTGGATGGATGGATGGGTGGGTGGATGGGTGGGTGGGTGGATGGATGGGTGGGTGGGTGGGTGGGTGGGTGGGTGGGTGGGTGGGTGGGTGGGTGGGTGGGTGGGTGGGTGGGTGGGTGGGTGGGTGGGTGGGTGGGTGGGTGGGTGGGTGGGTGGATGGGTGGGTGGGTGGGTGGGTGGGTGGGTGGATGGGTGGATGGGTGGGTGGGTGGATGGGTGGGTGGATGGATGGATGGGTGGATGGATGGATGGGTGGATGGGTGGATGGATGGATGGGTGGATGGATGGATGGATGGATGGATGGATGGATGGATGGATGGGTGGATGGATGGATGGATGGGTGGATGGATGGGTGGATGGATGGATGGATGGATGGATGGATGGGATGGATGGATGGATGGATGGGTGGATGGATGGATGGATGGGTGGATGGATGGAGGGGGGGGTGGATGGGTGGGGGGGTGGATGGATGGGTGGATGGATGGATGGAGGGATGGATGGATGGATGAGTGGATGGATGGATGGGTGGATGGATGGATGGATGGGTGGGGGGGGAGGTGTGGGGGGATGGATGTGTGGGTGGGTGGGTGTGGGTGGGTGGATAGGTGCATGGGTGAGTAGGTGGGTGGATGGATGTGTGGGTGGATGGGTGGGTGGGTAGGTGGGTGGATGGATGGATGGATGGATGAGTGGATAGGTGGATGGATGGATGGATGGATGGATGGATGGATGGATAGTTGGATGGGTAGATGGATGGATGGATGGATGGATGGATGGGTGGATGGATGGTGGATGGATGGATGGATGGATGGATGGATGGATGGATGGATGGTTGGGTGGATGGGTGGGGTGGATGGATGGGATGATGGATGGATGGCTGGGTGGGTTAAGTTGTCCAATGACCACCACAAGTGTGCATGAACACACAATAACAAATAAATATAACTGAAATTTCAAAACCAGTAAAAGAAGCAAAAACTAATAATCATTTTAATCAGAACTTAGGAGAGCTAATTCCACTGTTATAGATCCTAAATCATCCAGAGTCAATAATTTCATGCAAGCATCACTAGGATACTTATCAGAGAAGAATCTGAGGAGGTTTAACTGTTTTGAAGGGCAATTAGTGAATGACAGTGGGTATTGCTATCTTTCCCCATTTCTCTGATAGTGCTTCTTTCAAATAGCTTCCCTCGTGTCTCTATGCACTGCAACGGGGGTATCTGTAACTCATATCCACTCCATTCCCTTCTATCAAACTTAAAAGTGTGTTCTAAAACAGTTAGGTATTATCTCCTTCCTCCTGACAGCTCATAATAACTAGTCACTTAAGTTTTAAGGACCCAAAGCAGCATTTGTGACATTCGTTTTCTTGAAACCCAGTATAATATTAGTAAGTTATCTGGAAATTTCTGTTGCAGCAGAGCTCACCAGATAGTGGGAGCATTTGCACTGGGCTTTTTGGTGGTTGGCAGGCTTGGGTTGAACATTTAGGGACTCACCAAAACCTGCTTCTGCTCTTCTTCTTCCTGGGAATGGCTGCACTTCTTAGCTTTCCAGCTAAAGAGGTCAAGAACTACTCCTGGCCAGTAGCAAACAGGATGACAAGGGTCACACTGAGTGGAGAGAGTAAAAGATTGTGTGTTTGCAGCCAGAATACAGCAAATACATGGCGAATGCCATCATTAAACCACTGAACTGAGAAACGGGACCCCTATTTGAGGAATCAGAGAAAGGACTGGAAGAGCTTGAAGGGGCTGAGACCCCTATGACCAACAATGCCAAGCAACCAGAGCTTCCAGGGACTAAGCCACTCTAAAGGCTATACATGGACTGACCCTGGGCTCCAACCACAGGTAGCAATGAATAGCCTGAGTAAGAGCACCAGTGGAAGGGAAGCCCTTGGTCCTGCCAGGCTGGACCCCCCAGTGGCGTGATTGTTGGGGGGGAGGTGGTAATGGGGGGGGGGGTGGGGAGGAACACCATATAGAAGGGGAGGGGGGAGGGGCTAGGGGGATGTTGACCCGGAAACCGGGAAAGGGAATAACAATAAAAATATCGAAATGTAAATAAGAAATACCCAAGTAAATAAAGATTTTTAAAAAATGGCCATTTTGCCAAAAGCAAAAAAAAAAAAAAAAAATTGTGTGTTTGCCTTAAGATTGACATGCTAGAGTAAGACAGCCTAGTCAGTGCATGTAGGTACTGTGGCCTACCGCAAGGCCTCGCGCAGATCGAGAATCCATCCAACTTTTACTATGTTTAAACCACTGTTGGACTTAGCCTGTACTGATGTTTCATGATGGAAACATACAAGGAGGAGAAATAACGAGTGAGCCGTGTGGGTGAGGAGGGAAGACCGCTCTGAGGACAGATGCTGAGATCAATCTCGCTATGACTAAGGAGTGGGTGTTAAGCTATAAGGCAACTTCACCAGAGACTACAGAAGTCCAGTGAAAACTATGGCTGCCTCTATTACAAACATCATTAGTTAATAGCTCTCTAGGCTTTCCAGACATTAAGATCAACCAAATACGAGGGTCTGATCCAAACGTACAAAATAAAGAAGCAAATCACCATGAATAAGAGTCAGCAGAAACAAGCAGAACTGAACACTTAAAATTTTCAGATATTTAAAAGTTCTACCTACAAACTACAAAATACTCACGTATGGTGTATAAACTGAATCATAAAAAAAATACCATCAGTAGGAAATTATCAAAAGTAAAATACGCAATCTATAAATGAAAAGCAGCAATTGTTACATCAAAAGCCAAAGATTAAAAATCAGAAAACACAGGTAAAAGCAGAATCAACAAGTTGGAAGTCTGATCTGAGGAAATCATTCCACACTCAGAGGGAGGGGCAAGAAAGTGACAACTAAAAGACTAGCTGGTAAGTAGAATGGAAAGATAGAAAATAGGAAAATAAGTAGAAATGAAAACTTTAACTTTTCACCCCTTTAACTTTCCTAGTTCTTTATAGATTGTAGATAGTAATTCCCTGCCAGACCCATAGCTGTCAAAAAGAAATTTTTCCCACTTGACTGTCTCTTCACTCTTCTGACTTAAAACCCAATTTTACCTCAAAGGAAAAGGGAGAAAATGAAAATTAAAATGTAACTTTATATTAAAAGAAGTTAGTAAGAGAAAAATAATGTTGTAAGAGGGAAACACTGAACAAGGCTGTAAATTAGCATAAAAAGCAAGGAGAATAAAAGAAACTGTGTCAAGGACAGTGTCCAGTTTTTCTAGGCTGGCAACTCAACCCTTATCTTCTAATTTTTATTGCATCTGTAGCATGGTTAGTATTTTTACTTATTTGTTGAAGATTGCATATATCCTAGGGATGCATTGGTCATATCCATCCACCATACCTCCTCCAGCTCCCTGTGAGTTCCCCATCCCACCTCTCCCCTTCAACTTGACGCCTTGTTTGGTTGTTATTAATAAACCTGAGGTCAGTGCTGCTTCCCATATGCACATGGGTGTGGTTTCATCCACTGGGGTTAGGTAACCTAGTGACACTCCCTCCTCAGCAATCTGTCAACGGTCAATAACTCCTCAACAGGGTGGGGCCTTAGGGTCCCCTCCCCATTCATGCTGGAACTTTGTCCGGCTTGATCTTGTACAGGTCTTGTGCATGTAAAACCACAAGGAGTATGAGTGGGTGTCCAGCCATGTTGGTCCAGGTATCAGCATTTTCACGGCTTTTTCCCTTATCGGATCCTACATTCCTTCTGCCCACTCTTCCATTACGGTCTCTGAACTTTTGGACGACAGGATTCATCCACCGCTAGCATTCACAGTTAATCAGACTGACACTTTGACCAGGTATGGGTCTCTGTTTTCAACTGCTGCCCACTGCAAAACAAGCACCTATGACAAAAGTTGGGAACTAACACAAATGTAATGGGAATAAATCTTTATTCAGAAGGCAGTTTGACAACATGGCTATTTCATGTAACAACAATATATGCCCTTCCCAAGGCGGTGATCTCTCCAGTTGTCAGCTTTTGACCAGGTTTAGAGTTCCAGGATGA
Organism: Rattus rattus; assembly: GCF_011064425.1. NCBI lineage: Eukaryota > Metazoa > Chordata > Mammalia > Rodentia > Muridae > Rattus > Rattus rattus. Next base: position 66,808,257 of record NC_046165.1, read on the forward strand.
AATTCCTCCTGTTGATACACGTATCCAAAGTAGAGTGGCTGGTTACCCTCTAATATCATACTTTTGCCCCTTGATGAGCATAGTTTGTTAGGCAGCTCAGGAGCTTTGTTTTGCACAGAATCATCTGGATAGAGTAAAAATGGACTGGCTGGTTCTATCCCCAAAAGCTTCTTGTTCCGTGGGTACAAGAAGTGCTTCTGGTTCTCAGCATTTATAACTCACCCCTAGGTGATGCTGTTGGTGGTGGGAGTCTGAAGACCAAATTTTAAGAACCACTAATCAACTTAATGTTTTAAAATTTTAACCAAAATAACCATATCCCTTTTTAGTCCAAGTTACAGAAACTACTACATGTGTACATTTATCTTCATTCCTTTCTTATTACCTAGGAATGTAAACCTATGTAAAAAAAAAAATAAGAAAGTTGGGGCAAAAAGAAATCCATCAGCAGGTGAACTCCACACTAAAGCTTTGGAAGAAAACCATGGGACTAATCTGGCAGCAGAAAGGTGAACGACAAACACAACTCTCTCCAAGACTAGAAGGGATTTCAAGTGGATAGAACACATAGAATCAAGACCAATAAAAAATCTGCTACTAGCAGACTAGAGAAACTAGTGAAAGGAAAAAAAACAGAGCAAATGTATCAACAAAATACACAAAAGAAGACAATGTGGCTTCAAAGCAACCTCAGGTCTTCTGACATATACAAAAGACGTAATTGTCAAAGGTTCCTTAAACTGGATGATTCAGGTGGTGAGAGAGGTTTTACAAAAGAAGGAGAATTTGACCTAGTCCTTTAAACCACTGTATTTTATGTGAATTGTATGTGTTTCTTGAAGCAATTTTTTAATGCTTTCTCTTCCAACACACTTTGCATCATCAATAGGAATTAAGCCATTGCTAAGCCTATTAAATTGCTAAGGGGAATTACTAATTTTAAGTTCCTGATTTTAAAAAAAAAGCATTTTGCATACATTCATAGCTTCAGTGGGCAAGCAGAAGTGGTAAATCTAAGGAATTATAGCTCAATTGGTAGAACATTTTCCAGAATGCTCAAACCCTGGGTTTGGATCTCGATCATGAAAGAAGAGGAGGAGGAGGATAGATAACCATAAATTTAATCAGAAAAGATATCTAAGTGTGTGTGTGTGTGTGTGTGTGTGTGTGTGTGTGTGTGTGTTCAAAGGAATATAGTGTTACTCCAGAAACATTTAACTTATAGTCCAGCCTCCAATAGATAGATGCTTGACATTAGGAAAGCGTCAAAAGTAGACAAAATTTAAAAGGATTACCTTTAAAATAATAAAATAGTCATAACAGAAGTGTTTATGATTCTTTAAATGTTGTAAAACAGTCAAGGGACGGTTCCAGCATTCTGTCTTTTACATTTTGTAAACAAGGTAAAGGAGATGCAGCTGTATTAATTGATCCATTAACTGAGCTCTTCCTCTTTTGTTCATCCGTGAGCCCGGACATATGCATGTGTGTACATGCAGGTGCACATACGGAGGTCAGGACAGTGTTGGGTACTGGTACTTGCTTTCCATCTTCTTTGAGACAAGGTTTCAGCTGTGTTTTGATGTATGCAGGCTAGCCTGCTGGCCAACTCTGGGTATTCCGCCAGCCTGTCCTTTCCGCGTCTCTCAGTAAGAACGCTTGGGGTTACAGGTCCACTCAAAGCATGTGGGTCCTGAGGATCTGAACAGTTCCTCATGTTACAGCGCATGCCTTACCCACTGAGCCATCCCCCAGCCTTCTGCTCTTCTAATAAAGATTTTTCAGTTTAAAGAGAACACTTAACGGCAATTAGAATGTTATACGGTGGTATAAAATTAAACTTGGCTTATTTAGAAAAGAAGTCTTTGTTGATCATAATTGGCAGCAATCTGGGGACAAACACACAATTTTACAATGCACTCCCTGAAATAGAATTTAATGAGAGTAACTTTCCACCTGTTGCAAGCTTTGCAGACTCGGGCTGCAGCGACAACCAGTGTCCTATGGTAATAGTATCCATCCTCCATCTTTATAGGCGTTGTTCTCCCCAGAGGACATTTTCTTAGACATCTAATGGTACCTCACCTTTTACATCTTAGAAAGAAATAAACAGGAAGTGCCAGGCATTTTTTTTCTTGATGGTTCAAATACCCTAACCTTCAATTATCATCCTAGCACTCATCCCACCCCTTCCCCACATTTCCAGGTCTCCTTGTGCAGGACATCAGATGGACAGCACAGGCACAACCTAGCCTTCCTTTACTGCTTTTTGCACGTTGTGTCGTGTAGTCAGGAGTGATGTAAGCACAAGGACTGAAGCGTCTTCTTGCCCCCCAGAACAGCCTTCATGCCACATGGCTTGCACATCTCCGCCTCTAGAAGGAGGGCTCTGAGCCCAAGCATCTTGAGTCTCAAGCCTCCCTGCCACCTGGGAGCACACACCAGTGATGAAGCCATAGGCTGAGGTGCTGTGTACTAGCTCCACCTGTTGTTGAAAAGCTGCCATGGCTGTGACTTCCAACTACAAATTGGACTGGTGTTGGCTTTAAGGTAGAACTACCATTTTATTTTAACTATGGCCCGAGCACCATGGCAGGAAAGCAAGCCAAGAAGTTGCACTTTTCCTTCAATTCTATTTATGATTTACAAAGACCATTTTCATTTTTGTGCTACTCCATTGGACCTGAGTCTTATGAAAAAAAAAAAGGGGTGAGTGGGGTCTGGAGAGTTGTTGACAGATTAAAACACCCTGCTCTCAGAGGACACAGGTTCAATTCCCAGCACCCACATGGCAGCTCACAGCTGTCTGTAACTCCAGGATCTCACGCCCTCACACAGACATACATGCAGGCAAAACACCAATGCACAGAAAATATAAATAATTTTTACAAAAAATAGGTGAGCATAAAGCATATTCAAACTGAGATGGACATTCAAATTTTGAAGGTTAAATTAAATAATGAATTATAACAAAAATAAAACCAAAATCGTCCTTTTGTCAATTCAAGTTCAAAAGATTAATAGAGCGGCTGTGGCATTTCAGGTTTATAGCAAACAGTGGGATCAAGAGTTCAAGGTCATCCTTAGCTGTGCAGTGGGTTAAAGAATAGTCAGGACTGACTGTGGAACCCCTATCTCAGAGCACAGAGAAATGAAGATGCGTGTGTTCACATGTGGGAGCATTCTGTGGTGCCCACTGGTGTTTCAGAAAGTGAAACTATTAATTAATGCATTTTATATTGATTCCAAGTCTTCAAGTATGGTAACACAAACATAGCTTCATATGTTTGCCTTTAAAAATTCTTGAATTGGCTTGCAATAAAATTTTAAAGCTCCAATTTCTTCGTAGAACTTCTCTCCATAATTGGGCTCCATATTCAAACACTATATCCGTTTCTATTTTCCCCACCCAAAAGCCCGAAGTGTGATGTGTCTGGAAAATGGGAATCACGGGGGAAGAGGAGCAGCACTGAGGTTTCTTGGCATCTCTTAAGACCCTTTAGATCCCCTGGGGATTTCTCAGAGCATCCGGCAACAGATGACCCTGGGACCAGAGGACCAGAGCAATCCTCTGCACAAAGTACTTGAAGTCTGTCATTGTGGGATCCTAAAACAAAACAGGCTCACGGGATCTAGGGCAGCTGTGGTGGCTGTGTGGCACCTAGGAAATGGGAGAAATGGAAAGATGTTGGCCAAAAGGTACTAAGTTTCAGTTATGATAAACAAGTTAGACCAATGGTTCTCAACCTTCCTAATGCTGTGACCCTAATACACCACCTCCTCTTGTGTTAACTACCACAAAGTCATTTGTTGCCACTATAACTAGCAATTTGCTGCAATCATGAATCATAATATAAATATCTTACATGCAGATGGTCTGAAAGGTGACCCTTAAAGTCGTTTGAGGACTGGAAGATGGCTCAGTAGTTAGGAACACTGACTGTTCTTCAGAGGTCCACAAGGTTCAATTCCGGCAACCATGGTGGCTCATGGAAACTCCAATGAGTCTGCCCACCAGTTTCAGAACTGCCCGCACACATAATGATGGGTTACAGGGAGTACAGTTTACAGCACCATGCTCCACATTTGAAATTAGCTAAGAGTAAATCTTAATTTTCACATACACAATGGGAGGTGTTGTGTGGAGTAAGTAGCTTCATTGTGGCGATAATTCCAAAGTACCTGCATAAATCAAAACACGTATACTGTATACCTGTTTGTATGTATGTATGTGCATATTTTCCTATAGTATTAATTTCATAGTAGATTAAAACAAAATTGTGATTATCATGTGAAAGTCTTAAAACCAATGTCAGTCTAATTTATAGTCTTGTCTGTGTAGAATGTATGTGTGTGTATCTCCGCATGTATGTGCGTGTGTGTGTGTGTGTGTGTGTGTGTGTGTGTGTTTGCACACATGTGCCTAATCTCTAAAGCAATGCCTGCCGTGGTCTCAAACTCGGGGCTCTGAGAACATTAGGAGCTCACACAACTTTCCCATTATAGGTGAAAACAAAAGTTAGGGTTAAAATGGATGCGGAGTTAAGCCAGGGAGGTTGGGAAGACTGAGGAAGTTAAATAAGAGTACTCAGCTGGGTATCAGAGATCCAAGCTGACCAGATAAGAGGAAAGACAAGACTCTGGGAGTAAAGCAAAGCTCCCCAGGGGACCCCTGATGCACACTGGCCGACTGTCTTTGCCCCTTTCCCTAGTAGACCTCTCAGCTCTAATATCTAATGTGTGGAATTTCAGCAAATTAAATGTTGGCTAAGAACTGCTTCTAAGAAAGCCTCCACCTATTCCAGAAAGGAGACCACCTCAGACCACCCCAGGGATAGCCACAGGAGCAGAAATGGTTGCCCTGGTCTTAGAGGTCCGGATACTAACGGCAGCCTTTGGCTGTTGCACTTGACCCACCTGCCCCCTCCTCTGGGTGTCTCTGCTTTCATCATGCTGGGTGTCATAGAATAAACCTTGACTGTTGGTTCCACCTGCATCACAGGGGAGTCAAGAACCAAGCCTGCTGCTGGGGTTGAAATTGAAGGAAACCGGGGAAGGGACATCTCCCCCCATCTTCTCTCCCCATCTACAGCATTAGCTTTCAGCCAACTTCAGCCCAAATTAAAGCAGGAAGCTTACTGCCTCTAACGCAGTGGTTCTCAGCCTTCCTAACACTACAACCCTTTAATACAGTTCCTCATGCTGTGGTGACCCCCAACCATAAAATGATTTCATTGCTACTTCATAACTATAATTTTGCTAATGTAATGAATCACCAAGTAAATATCTGTGCTTTCCGATGGTCTTGGGTGACCCCTGTGAAAGGGTCATTTGACCCTCAAAGGGGTTGAGAACTATAGGATGAGAACCACTGCTCTAAAGGATTCCATTACTGGTCATTAGTAAAATTTGGTGGGGAGGGTGCTGGGGTCTATATTATCCATCCACATCTCTGTGAACTCGGGAATAGAACTCGGATTGCCAGCCTTCTTGGGCAGGCACTTTACCAGCTGAGCCATCTTGAGGACATTATTATTAGTCCATCTATAACTGTTAGGAAAATCATCTTTAATTTTAAAAAGATTTATTTAATTTTTAGTGTGTATCTATGTGTCTGTGTGCGCACGTGAATGCAGGGGCCTGCAGGTGCCAGAAGAGAGTACCTGGACCTCCTGAAGTTGGAGTTTCGATGCTTGTGAGCAGCCAGATGAAGGTGACAGGACCCGAACTCCAGTTCTCTGGACGATCAGTAGGCTCTCCTAACAACTGAGCCATCTCTGCAGCTCTCTTAGACAAGCAACGAGAATTCTTCCAACCAACCAACCTAGGTGTCCCTCCATATCCACAGAGGATTGCTTCCAGAACACAGACATCTGCCAATCCTTGAATTCTAAAACTTGTGGATATTCAAGTCCCCTCAGTTGCCTTTAGAGGACAGAGCGCCTAATGTAATGTAAAGGCTCTGTAGCTTTAGACATGGACAATATGGAATTTCTATTTATAGAAAGGGCTGAGCATCCCTCTCTCTTTCACATCCACCTCATGGTTAATAATCTTCACCTTGGAGCTCAATAACCCAGACCTGCCTGCCCTCCAATCCCACACATGTACTCTACTCCATGCTGGACTGTAGACACCACAAGCCCCATTCTGTACTTTATCTCATCTCCCTACCTGACTCCCCTTGGTCTGCCCTGCCCTTGTCATGATGACACCAAGATTTTAGCTGCTCCATGTTTCCCATCAGCAACAATCTCTCATCTGCCAGATTCTCTCGAGTCTACCTCCACCTCGACACTCTAACCCCCCCCCAGAATCTGAAGTGAACCCTATTATTCTTAGGTTCATGAGCTTTTCAGCCTCATTTCTACCACACTCCCTATATCTTGCCCATGTGGGGTTCTTCCCTAATGTGTCCAACTGTATCAAATGCCAACGCCTTGGTTGAAGTAACTGGGTGGCAGGTGAGTCCTTCACAGGAAAGCCGCTAGTGAACAGTTGCCATTCCTGAGCAAATACTTGTACATCTGCTAGTGACTCTCCAGTCACAACTGTCCCCCCCCCCAGACACTGCACCTCTGCTAGTGACTCCCCCATCACCGTCCTCCCCAAACACTGCAGACTTCTGGGACCTTTGCAGCACATGCAGCTACTTGCATAGTGTTTCTCCCCTAAAATTATAAACTTCTCGAGGGCAAGGACTGTGAGTCTGAATCATTTCCACATATTCTAGCAAGACCCTTCATTCCTGGTGGGCGCTTTATAAACATCTGTAACAAGAACGACCAAATGTTTCCTTGAAATCAGAATGGGTTAACCTGGTGTGTGAGAAAACTCTTTAGCCTGCTGGGATGTGTCCCTGCTCTCCTCATTTGCTGTGTGCCTCCTTGCCACTAGTCACATGTTGGCCATTCTACTGTGTCCTCTGAAATGGATGAGACAGGACGGAAGGATCTGAGGACATTGAACAGAAGAGACTTTGCAGGCCCTGCTCCTCAGCTAGTACTCGGTGCTGCATGGAGGTTGTCCTGATCATGAACATAACATTTCATAAAGTACTGAGAACCTGATGGGAGCATGCCAATGTCCCTTGGAAGTCCTTTGATCACATTAATATATTTCTTCCTTGCTTTGGGGCTCAGAGGATGAGGATGACAGAGGAGACAGAGAAGAAGCAAGTGGCAGGAAAGAGTGGATCAAGAAAAATGAAAGGTCCAGGAGCAAGTTAAAAGGGCTGGAGGTGATTGATAACCTCCGGGGTGTCTGACTGGTACCTCACTCTGCCCTCAGGCCCCCTGCTGGCCTTTGATCTTCCTCTCAATTCATCCCATCTGCCTCCTTGTTGGAAGGACCAAGAGTGGGGATGCTGCTGGTTCTTCCTTTACTGAACGGCAACCTCTAGCCGCAGTTTCACTTTCTTACTCCTGGAGTCATGGCTAGTCAGTGGCCTGTACGGATATACACATTATCTAGCGGGAACTCTAGTTCAGTGGCAAAGAGCTTGCCTAGCATGAGCAGAGCCCCAGGCTATGAACTAGATTGGAGGGGGATTATTGTTGGTCAAATTATGCTCCCCAAAATAATGTTTGAATAATGACCCCCCCCAGATACCAATGAATGTGGCCCTGTGTGAAAATAGATCAGATAGCAATGAATGTTCAGGTGTAATTAACTGAACATGAGGTCATACTGGACTAAAGTGGGACCCAATCCCACAGTGTCTTTATAAGAAAATGGGGATGATTACAGCACTCCACACCAGGCAGCAGGGTGACAATGGAAACAGGGACACAATGCAGCTGTAAGCCATGGGACAGGGACATCAGCTCTTCCCCACCCCGGCCCACCTCAGAAGCTAGAGGAAGCAAGGGGGGATTCTCCCCAGAGTCTTCAGAACAGGCATGGCTTTGCTGGTGCTTAACTCAAGCCCCACACCTGTGAGAGAAAGCACTTCTGCCATTTCAAGCCATCCAGTTTGTGGGCATTTGCACAGTACCCCTACGGAACTGATACAAGGACTAAGAATGTTGAGTAATCAGAGGCCTTGGAGCAAGAAGAAAGCTACGAAAGTTCTCCCTTCCCAAGACAGAAGCCAGTCCGTTTGGCTCGTGTCACTAAACAATGTGGACTGCACTACTTAGAAAACATTTTGTAACATTAAGTTCTGGCCGGGCAATTTCACTTTATTAAGATTTGAAATCTCAACCAGAACAAAGAAGCTGCCTCTGAGGAGAAGAAAACAGGGGAGTTAGCCAACTCTTGGCATCCAGTAGGTGTTTAATAAATACTTGCTGGATGAATACATGGAAATGGAAAAATTAGAAAATAACATAGGACATAAAAGCGGAACGTCTAATCATGTCCCCCAGAAGATGGAGCTTTCCTGGTCTGAGCTGAGAAACTTAAGTGCCACAGGGGAGCCCCAAACTGCAAGAGCAGTGAGCCTAGAATAAAATGGGTGCAGCACCGTGCTGAAGCATTGCAGGGAGAGCTGTGCAGTCGGGTAAACAGAAGGGACGAATTGCAGGGTAGATCTGAGAAGTAATGGACCATACACTCATGGCTCATAAAACGTGTAGTGAGGCAAAAGAATTGGTCATGATGCAAGCGAAGAATGCTTCATCTTTCCTCAGTGCCACAGTTTCTCGTCAGCACCTTTACGTCGTCTCTTGCAGAGAGCAGGAGCAATTGTGGAAAAGTTCTATTGAGATGCTGGCCATGTCCACGCCCACCCCTGAAAAACCATGGGACTCTCTCCTTCCCCAGCACCCAAAGCCCCACTCCACCCCAGCTGCACCAGCCTCCCACACCCCTTTCCCTCCCTTTAAATGCAATCCTAGCCGCAGCTGCTGCCTGGCTCCACACGCCCGGACCTCTAGGCAGCACAGGAACCAAGCTCCCATTTCCTCTGTGTTCTTTGAGTGCCACTGCACAATTGAACTTCTGAAATGGCAGAGTACTCTAGCTGTCCAGACATGTACTTACTTGAAATACAGTTGACTGTAACTGCAGAACTTGGTTTAAACTTTTGGCTTAATTAACTGAGAGTTAAACAGTTGTTCACAGCTGGTACCTACTCCATCAGACGAGCCAGTGTCGGATGATTTTAAGAACCATTTCACCGAATCTACCTTCTTCTGCGTTCTAACCAGACAGCTCATAAACATACATGTACACACCCTCTCCATCAGCTCTAAAACTAGCACACTCTCCTGGGCATTGAGAGAGAGAAAAAGAGTGCTTATCCCTGTTCAGACTGTGGTGTAACAAACATTTTGGAAATGGGTGAAGTCGAAAAGGACTCCAGATTCAGCCATTTAGATACTCTGTCACTAAAGAGAAACTTCATCACAAGAGTGAATTTAACTCCACTAGGATTTTTATCTGATAGTTCAAGTAACCTGTATGTCAGTCATTCAGCATCTCCTAACAGCTGCTGTGTACACACTGGTTTTCTACATCATAACACGGTCCTCTAACTGGTGATGTTAAAATTAGATATTCAGGATATATGTGTTTGCTGTCTAACTTTTGCTTATTTATTTTGTGTCCTGGTGCAAAGTGGAAGTTTCTCTTTTTTTGTAAAAGACTTGCTCTTTTTTTGTTTTTTTGTATGTTTGAGTGTTTTGACTCTGTTGTGTATCTGGTGATCTTGAAGACCAAAGAGGATGATATGTCATGTGGGTATTAGAAACTGAGTCCCAGTCCTCTGCAAAAACTGCAAGTGTCCTTAACTGCTGAGCGGTCTCTCTAGCTCCCAAACTCTAGGCTTCTTAGATGATTCTGTGCCTTTCCTAGGACGCAAAGACTATTCTATCTCAGTCTGGGACCTTGCCTTATGTGGTAATGTGGTTCTCAGTGAGTCACAGCAAGGGCTCTTGGGAAATCTTAGAACCAGACCCCTACATAGTCCCTGCCAACCCTGACCTTGCCTTTGAACAAGTTTCCCAGGTCTTGTGTTTACACACAGTGTTGAAAAGCACTAATCTAAACAGAGTTGTCCACACTGACTTCAATGAGAGATATAATAGACTGGTCGTTGACCAGTATTATAGTTTATGGCATATTTAGATTTTTTTTGCAGAAAGCTCGCCAATTACCTAATTATTTGTTAGGGTAGGCTAGATGCTAAGGAATTAGAGGAAGCAGGAGAGGAGGCAACTCGAAATCTTCACATGCTAACATTTTAGGAAGCAGTCCTCAAATTGCATGTCACTGCTTGGTGAGAAAATGAATCGGAAACGCGGTTTGGGGCCCTAAGCTGGCCCAGGTATAAAGGGTAAATTTATCATAGAAAATAGAGTTAGCTATGTTTTCCTGGGTCAAAGCTAACAAAAAAAGTAAACTTACAATATTAAACTCAAGTTAGCTACTTCCCATGTTAAAAGCCTGTCTTGAGTTTGGGAGCCGCACAAAACAGAGGGTCTACAAAGTTAAGACCATTGGGAATTCATGGGGTAACTGTTTTCCCGTTGGTTAGCCAAAGGAGGCAGAAGGCAGGTTTGTGCCCAGGCTCACCTCCTCCTAAGCACAATGCAATTTTCACTCTGACCTCAATAAAAGCTTCAGTGGACAGAGACTCTGTGAGCCTGGTTGTTTGGTTGATTGGCTTTTGGCTTTACAGGTTTCCCTGCCTTTCCTCCCCTTTCAAGACCTCCTCCCCCGTACACTGCTTTCATTAAGGGCCCCCGAAACCTTTCCATTGGACTCTGGTTCTCTGGGAAGGCATTCAAGGAGAGGAGTCCATAACCTTAGGCTACCTCATTAGCAGAGCAAAGTGATTTTCCGGTTCTCCAGTGGTTTAGATTTGAGAAATTCTATAGTATTGTGGGGAGACATTGAGATTGAAAACCTTGCATTTTCTACTTTTCCCATCTGCTACTATTCATAGGGCTTTGGGCAAGTCACTGATTTTGTTTTTTAGCTGTTTTGTTTTTACTTTTTATATTGCTAGTCATCTAAATATATCAAGTGGGTGTTTTCCACCTGTTTCTCCCAAACTGAGGCTGTTTAGAATTTCACAAAGGTATGACCATAAGAATTTTTTTAAAAATTGTTTTAAAGAGCTTAACATCAGAATTAGCCACTTAACCCCCAAAACTACTGCTCAGGATGTCAGAGGATACAGTAGCTTTTAGCTTTTAGCTACTGTATCTTCGCTGTGTCCTCAGATTACAGTGGTGGACTAAGCCGTCTCAAGCATAGAGAAAAAGCTCTCATAGCTTCCGGAATTAACATGAAACTGATAGTTAGCTGTCGTGACTGGAAACGAACCTAAGCCCTCATAGCCTGGTGGCCCAGGGACAGCGAGCGAGTCACCACTTTCTGAAGAGACTTGTCTGTAGACTCTGTGGAGAGTGGCTAATAAAGCTGTCCCAGGAATGAGGAAGGGGATGGAGTGAGGAAGGAAACATAATTCCACTAAGCAATCTAGGGCCAAAGGATGGGTCCTGGGCTCACATTTCTGTTGAGCTTTCTTTCTCCGTCTGCCTTGAATACGATGCTTGCCTTTTCTCGGCCCTGGGAACGGAGTCCCGGGTCTCTCGCCCCCCATTCGCCAGGTTACTTCCTGTCTGCCTGCCTTCAGAGACTTCCCACAGCCACTGCTTTGTAGAAATCAAGAGCAGATTTGCCCTTATGAGGGACACCTGAGAATTTTCCAGTCTCTCAACATTCTGAGGACTTAGTAGACTTTAAATACCAAACATGTCTTAGAGAAAATCTGATTCCCGTTTAAGAGCTTGCTCCCCCCCATCCCTGCTTACGGCAAACATGCATCCCCGTACGGTCAAAGCTCTACCAGCCAGACCTGGCTGCATTTAAGAGCGGGGACACTTTGGACAAGAGCATGTATTCTTTGGTTAAAGCACAAATATGAAATCCACAAAAGGGAATGACAAGACACAATTTGTATTACCAATTATTTACTGAACAAACTATTGGGAGAAGTTCCGTTTTGACCATGAATTTGCTGTATCCTAATATGCTTTTAGTGTTACACATGGCAACTACAGTGGAGCCCGTAAAAATGTCTTAAAATCCCCATGTCAAGCGGAGCATGAAGATTTGGTTTCATTTTCAGAACTGCTCTGTGGAGACACAGGCCCTACAAAGCCGTTCTCATCTTACTCCGTTACAGCTCCAACAGCTGTGGGATGAGTTATAAAATGTATTTAACCCAATCTGAAATTTGGAATTTTGATCTCTGAAGAAAACATTTGGAAAGTGCAAGTTTTGGAAGAGTCTCACACCTGCTAAAAATAAAAGAACTTAAAACTTTGCTAAAGCTCCAACAAACAGGAAACATTGTGACATTTTAACAAAGCCCCCCCCCCCAAGAATGCCTCAGATCTACACTACCCAATCTACTTTGAATAACTCTATGGATTAGTGGCATTTTCTTCCTGCATCCTCCCAGGCATCTCATTTTACCATAGACAAAAGAAGTCTTATACAGACTCAAGCGAACACTCACCTTTTCATTTATAATATCACTCATAAAGATATACTTGGTCATCTATGTTTTTCTGACTAGTCCCCCATAATATCAGGGCTGGCAAACTCACTGTATCTTTTTCAGGTTGGATCCATCCCATTGAGGTGTTTAGCTAATCGGGACCCAGTGATTATTGAAAGTCTATCCCAAGGCCCGTCACAGGTACCCATGGGAGTATGCAGATAAATAGTCCATTCTGGACTAGTGGCACATAGGACATACAGCTTGCCTCTATGACAGGCAAGCTTCGGGTTGAGCTAATGCCACACTTTTATCTGCACTTATGACAAGGTATAATTCATCATTGCCATCATTTCTTAAGAAAACTGCAATGCAGAATGTGTAACCTTTTTCTGAAGCCTTGATAATTTTGGTTTCTGCATTAGCGAAAAATAAGTAGTTCCGTCTCTCTGTGTGATACATGATGTGATGTGTAGGCGTGTGCTCTGTGTATGCAGGCACAGGCTAGAGGAGGATGTCAGGTGACTGCTTCGGCAAGGCTGGCCGGCCGGTGAGCTCCTGAGATCCACCTGTCAGTCCATCTCCCGATGCTGGGGTTACAGATATGCCCAACTTTTAAGTGGGTGCTACAGATTCTAACCAAGGTCCTTGAGCTTGCACAGCAAGCAAGCTTGCCCACTAAGCCATCTCTTCAGACTCAAAACAAATAATTCTTATATTTATTTTTCAGGTCTTCTTGCCATTTCACTGGTGTTTTTCTATTTTGAATTCATCATAAGACTTTCAATGAAATTTATAAACATTCTACAACCATCCACAGAGGAGTGGCTCCAGGTCTTCATTTCACCATGGGTACCAAACTCCAGAGCTACTCAAGTCTTCTGTATAAATGACACACTACTTTCATAGAATCTGCACAATTCTCCTATATACTTTAAATTATCTAAAAATTATTTATAATACTTGACACAATGCTGTGTGTATGTGTGTTTGTGTGTGTGTGTGTGTGTGTGTGAGAAAGAGAGAGAGAGAGAGAGAGAGAGAGAGAGAGAGAGAAAGAGAGAGAGAGAGATTGTATTGTTAAGAATATCCCCCAAAAGTCTGTACACGTTCATTGAGACACATTTTTTCAAATATTTTCTTGGAGTGTGTGGTTGCATATGTATGTGTGTATGCATGTGTGCGTGGAGATGTGTGTACATGCATGTGGAGGCCACAAGTCAACACCAGGTGTCTTCCTTAATCACTCTCCACCGTGGCTTTTGGCACAAGGTCTCTCAGTGACCCTGGGCATACGAATAGCAGAAGCTGGATGCCCCAGGAGTGAGTCAGTCTCCCCTGCCCTAGGATTTCGAGCCTGTGCCTCCACGGCTGGCTTTCTACACAGGTACTAGGGACCCAAACTCAGGTCCTCATACTGAATGTGATTTATTGAATGAGCCATTTCCCTACCCCTCGAATACTTTACACTTACAGTTGGAAATGTCTGTGTGGATTCAGAACCAGGACAGAGAGCACTAATTGTAATTGTTTCCTGCCTAAATGATTAATAATTATATTTCTCGATATCTACATTTAGGTAAAAACCACAATCTTCTTGTAGCTTGTTTATAGCCACACATAGTAGTGCATCCCACAGTTGCAGCTGCTGCAAGGCTGAGACTAGAGAATCGCTTGAGTGCAGGAGTTAGAGCCCAGTACGGACAGCAGAGTAGGAACTTGTCTTTTAAAAAGTGTTTCTGGCAAAAATACTCACGCATAAAATAAAATGAATAATCTAATCAAATTTTAAACAAAACTTTAAAGAAGGGGCTGGGGAGATGTCTCCGAGGTTAAGAGCGCGCATTGCTCCTGCAGAGAACCTAGTTTTGGCTCCTGTGCCCACATGGCAGCTCGCAAACATCCATAACTCTCGGCCCATGGAATCCAGCACTTCTGACCTCCAACGACACTCAGCATGATGTGGTGTGCAGACATACATACAGGCAAAACACTCACAAATAAAGTAAAATAAAATAAATCTAATTTTTTAAAAAATTGTTTCCGACAAAACAATGCAATATGTACATATGTCCTCCTAACTGAAATATAGAAAAGCTTACCATGTAACAAAAGACTCAGGTATGAAACCTTTATTTCTACTAGAACTAAAAGAAAGTTCTCCTCTCGGTTGTTACATGGGATACAATATGATGTAACAATATGTTACAATAAGTGTCTGAGTTTTTATGCTGTGGTAAAACACCATAGAGAAGGAAGAGTTTATTCATTACACTTCCATATCTTAGTTCACCATGGAAGAGAGTTAGGGAAGGAATTATAGGTAGGCATCTGGAGGCAGGAAGTGAAGCAGAGGCCTGAAAGAATGCTAGTCGCTGGTCTTCTCCCAGTGGCTTGCTTTGGCCTGCTTTCTTATGCCATTCAGGACACTTTCCCAGAGGTGGCACCACTTACAATGAGCTGGGCCCTCCAACGTCAATCCCTAATCAAGAAAAGGCTATACAGCCAACCCTTGACACTATTGCTGATATCATTACGCTTACAAACAGGAACCTAGCACAAGTGTCTCCTGAGAGGCTTCATAGAGCATCAGATGGAGGCAGATGCAGAGACCACAGCCAAACATCTGGCAGAGCACAAGGAGTCTTTTGGAAGAGGTAGGGATAAGAAGTGAGCAAGTTGAAGAGGTCAAAGATACCACAAGACACAGAGATTCAACTAACCGGGAACAAAGGGGCTCACAGAGCCTGGACCACCAACCAGGGAGCATGCAGGAGCTGGGCCTAGACCCCCTACACATTTGTACCAGATGTGCGGCTTGGTCTTCATGGGGGTCCGCTAACAATTGGAGAGGGTCTGTCTAAATCTCTGCTCCCTGCCATTGGATCCCCTTACCCCTACCTGGATGTCCTGGTAGGGTCTCAGTGAGAGAGGATGTGCCTAGTCATGCTAAGACTGGATGTCCCAGGGTGGGGTGGCACCCAAGAAGAGGCTCCCCTTCTCTGAGAAGAAGGGGAGGGGACAATGGGAGGATGAGATTTGTAAGGGTGAGAGTGGGAAGGGAGGCAGGAGGGAGCTGTAATCGATATGAAAGGGGAATAAAAAATAAATCTTAAAAAAGAAAAAGAAAAATGCTGTACAGACTTGTTAACAGGCAAATCTTATGGAGGCATTTTTCTTAATTGAGAGTTCCTCTTCACAAATAAGTCTTGCCCATGTTGACAAAAAGCTAAGGCATGTAGACAAGAGGCTGAGGCAGGAAGACAATGAGTTCAAGGCCAGAAAGGACGCATAGCAAAGCCATGTCTCAACCACTCCTCAAAGGAAAAGAGAGAGGCGGGGGAGACAGAGAGAGACAGAGAGAGAGAGAGAGAGAGAGAGAGAGAGAGAGAGAGAGAGAGAGAGAGAGAGAGAGAGAGAGAGAGAGAGAGAGAGAGAGAGAGAGACAGAGAGAGAGAGACAGAGAGAGAGACACAGAGAGAGAGAGAGAGACAGAGAGAGATAGAGAGAGACAGAGAGAGACAGAGACAGAGACACAGAGAGACAGAGAGAGACACACACATAGAGAGAGACAGAGAAGACACCTTTTTGTCATCTGCTATTTACAATGAACCTAATCCTTAACATATATTATTCTTTAAATTATTAGCTATAAATGCAATGAAGCTATGACAAGAATCCAAGACGAACCCTCCATCTCACAAAGACAAACCTCTACAGATGCATTTTCTCAGCTATAGTCAGTCAAGTTCCTGACAGAGTCAACCTGCCAGATGAAGTCATTCTTTTAAAAAGATTCTTTTCAAGACATTTATCTGAAAAGTAAATGTCTTAGCTGAGCTGCGTTACACACCTGTGATGAACTCACAATGTCACCATCTCCCCCAAGTCTGTGACTGAATCACAAGGACAAAGCTTCAATCTCTTGCTTTTTCTTGTCATAATAAAAATTAGGAAGATGATGCTTATCTGCTTGTTCATCTGTTTGCTCACTCATCTGAGAAATAGTTCTTGAGTACCTACTATGAGCCAGCATTGTTATATGAGCCAAGGACTGAGGGGTGCACAGAAAACACAAAGGTCCGTGCCCTCAAGGATCCAGCATTCAAGGGCAATGGTTCTATCCCTGAGAGCCATTCTGCAAAAACCCTGGAAGTATTTTTGCTTTTCACAGCCAGGGTAAGGTGGCTTAATATTAGCATCAAGCATCTATGATATAAAAGTCAGGGATTATGCTGAGCTCACTGCAGTACAAGACAGTCTTTAAGAAGGAAACCAGAAAGGGAAGGAAGGAGAGAAGAAGAGAGACACGGAAAAAGGAGAGATGACATAATGGGAAGAGGGGAGGGGAGGGAGGGAGGGAAAGGGAGAGGAGGGGAGGGGAGGAAGGGAGGGAAGGGAAGGGAAGGAGAGGAAGGAAGGGAAGAGGAGAGGAGGGGAGGGGAGGGAGGGAGGGGAGAGGGAAGGAGGAGGGGGGGAAAGGAAGGGGGGGGAGGGGAGGGAAGGTGAGGAGGGAAGAGGAGAGGAGGGGAGGAGAGGGAGAGGGGGGAGGGGAGGGGAGGAGGGAAGAGGAGAGGAAAGAAGGGGAAGGAATGGTAGGGAGGGGAGAGGAGAGGTCAGAGACAGCCCTGGGTCTCTGAACTGAATCATGTAGGTTGAGAGTCACCATGTGGATTCTGAGAACCAAACCGGGGTCCCTGTAGGAGTAGCGAATGTTCTTAACTTCCAGCCCCCAAATGCACTTCTAGCCTTTGGTGTCTCTCCACCTTCCTAGCATTTAATACAATTTATACAACTTTTTTCCCAAAAGAAGTTGTATGTGCCCACTGGATTACAAAATGCTATTAAGAAACATAAAGGAAAGAAATGTCATGTGGATATTTCCTTCTGAGACTTCATCTTTTAATCTGATGAAATATGTCAACGATTATATGAAGCTGGGAGTGCGGCTCAGTGATAAAATTGCTTGCCTGGCACGCACGAGGCCCTGGGTTTTATCCTCAGTACTTCATAAACCTGACAAGGAGGCACGTGCCCATGGTCCAAGCACTTGAGAGGTGGAAGAATAAGGACCCCAAGTTCAAGGTCATCCTCAGCTACAAAAGTAGTTCAGGCCACCTACAGGAGACCTCAGAAAAGGTAAGGTTAAGTGAGTGTGAGGGTTACTATCGCCAACTGAGCGGGATCTTTAATCAGCTAGGAGATGAGCCTGGGGACACGCCTGAGGGATTGTGTAGATTGGGAAACTGAGGCAGGAAGAGCCACTGTGGCTGTCGGCAGCACCATTCCAAGGTGGGCCCAGGACTACATAAAAGGAGAAAGCAAGCCAAGCAGTGCACTCCTCTCCTCCTGCTTTCTGGTTACTAGCGCAACGTGAGGAGCTGCCTCAGGCTCCTGCCCCGAGGACCTCCTCAGCCTCAAACCAGGAGGCAAATGAAACCATCCCTTGAATTGCTTTTGTTGGATATTTTGCTGCAACAAGTAAATAATGAATACAGCGAGCCTGACAATTGTGTACATATAATCTAATCCAAGAAAAAGAAGGCGAAACAACATCAGCAATGAGTTGGCAGTTGATAAAGGAGGCCAGAGGTACTATACACAGACACTCAACACCTTACTGTCTCTAATTTTGTTCATATTTAGATTTCATTCCTATGTAAGAGGCTGAAAAGACACAATATCACGAATTTGCTACTTAAACTAACAATAGTCACCCCTTCCTTTTGATCTAATATATTTCTAATATATTTCCTATTGATCTAATGCTTCCTCGAGCTATGACAGTGATTCAAAAGCAATTAAATTAATTGAGCATCATATCAGAATTTGTGTCTTCATTACAGAAAGCCTAAACCAAAACCTTCCAAGCTGGGCTTAGAGGATGGCTCAGTTTATAGCACTTGCTGCAGGTATGCAGACCTGATACACCATTCCATGTATCTGTAATCCCAGCACTCCTACAGTGAGATGGCAGGCAGAGACGGGAGAGTCTTTAGAAGGTTCCTGACCAGCCAGCCTGGTCTCTTAGTTACTTTTCTACCTGACCAAGGCAACCTATGAAAGAAAGCAAATAACTGGGCTTTTGGTTTCAAAGGGTGATGAGTCCATGATGGTGGAGCCCACACATGGCAGCAGGAACAGATAAGAGTTCACGTCCTGATCCACAAGCAGGAGGCAGAGAGCAAGGACACTAGGAATGGCACAAGCCTATGGAACCTCAAAGCCTACCTACAGTGACACACCTCCTCCAACAAGGTCACACCCCCAATCCTTCCCAAATAGTTCCACAAACTAGGGACCAAGTATTCAAATACGGGAGCCATCCTCATTCAAACCACCATACCTGATATAGCAAGGTAAAAACCTACAACTTTAAGTTTTCCTCTGATCTCCAACACATATGCACTGTGGCATGAACACACCTGGACTTACACACATAAATATGCACAAACAATACACACACATACTAAAAAAACCTCAAGCCTATTTCATTTCACTAAATAGTATTAACATTTTTAGACAAAGCAAACATTTGTTGAACCTCAGAATAAAATTTAAATTTTATTTTGTAAAAATGATTTCATCTTTCTATCAAGATTAAAATTTTTAAATCTTTTAATGTGTGTGTGGTATATATGTTCATGTGAGTGTGCACATGTGTGCATATGGGAATGTATATATGTATGCTCATGAGTATGGAGACTAAAGTGTGTTTCTCAGTTCCTATGCACCTTACCCTTGGAGACAGGGTGTCTCACTAAACCCAGAGGTCACTTATTGGCTAGGCTTGCTGGCCAATGGGCTTCAGAGATCTGACCCCTGAAGCTTGACATGTTGATATGGTCGCATGCCACAGTAAAACGATAGGTTCTGGGCACCAAACTCAAGTCCTCAAGATCGCTCAGCAGGCACTTCCCAATACAGTCTTCTCAGCACCCAAACAAACTTTTTGTGTGTATTTTTAAACTTTAAGTTATAAATGTGTAGACTTAAGAAACAAACACACATAGAGGGTGGTGATGCATTTTAAAAGTCTTGAGCACAGAAGGCGCAGCCCACTGTGAGAGGCCTGGGCACCACAGAGGGAGCTCAGCCTTAATTCTCTTTTCACCCCCGGGGCATGGTACCATGCCTGGCACATATTTCACACTCAATACAACTTGTCAAATGAAAAACAAAGAGCCCTTTGGAGTAGCACAGAACACAAATTTTCCAACTGGAAAAATAAACTGAAACCCATCTTCTCACTTTCTGACAAGGAGATGGAGGCCTAGGAGGTTAAAGCACACGGCTAATGGATGCATGCTGAAAGAAATGTTTTAGGGAGATTGAGCTGGCGTCCATCTATGGAATGCTGGGGAGGAGAGAAAGACTGGAAGCAAAGGCATGCGTTAAGAGATGCTCGCAATCATCACAGCACGAGGTAATGAGAGTGTAAGCTGGGGTGATGGGAGTGGAATGAGAACCAGGGGAGGACCTGAAAGACACAGAAAAGGCTCCTCTCGGCAGGGCTGTCTTGCTGTCAGTGAGATGTCATCTTGACCTATTTCTACACATGCTGGTATCAATCATGATCCCCAGATATTTTTACCCATGCCCCAAACTGCACAGAAGACATAATTAGCAATCCTTTTGACTCATCTAGGGCCTCTCTCTGGGAGTGAATCATACCCTCCACCACCCAATTATCTACCATAAACATAGTTCAGCCTCCAACTATTCTAAGCAATGGTTCTTTATAACGTCCGTTCAAGGACTGGTTTCTCCATTAACATTGGACTGAGCCCAACCTCTTTAACTTATCTTTTAAGAATCCCCCGTATTTTTCTCCTCCACCAAAGATAATCAATCTTAATGCACATTCTTCTGTAATGTAACAGTAAACAGCCTGGCAGAATCCGATCACGATCTTTATTTATCCTGAGCATGCTAAGATCAAAGCAACACTTGACTTCACAGTTTCTGTTAAGATGTTACAGAAGTATAATGCCCTCCTCAGTTAGAAGAACTGGTTGATTTCTCTGTTCAAGACCAGCAATTCGTAGGAAGTTACATTACCAGCTGTCAGGAGTTAGGAAGATCATCTACAGAAAGCCATTGGTGAGAAAAATCAAAGTGGCCTGGGCAGGCAATAGACAGGCATGGGGTGAAAAGTGTGAGCTGCAAAGGTCAGCTTCAGGGCAGGTAAGAATGCAGGGGATGGACGTGAAGCCAGTCCGACGTGCGTAAGATCAAGGGACTGACAACTGCTTCTGATAGGGCATGTGCAGTATGAAAACACTGTGGACTTGAGAGGCCACATGTACAACCATGGTCATTTAAGCTAATAATGACACTGAGCATGATGTCACAAGTCTGTAATACCAGTATCCAGGAGACTCAGTCAGTGAGATTGCCTTTGGGAATGTGTCATATTTTTAATTTTGGGGGTTGTATTTTTGTGTATGGGTGTTTTGCCTGCAGGTGTGTCTGGGTACCACATGTAGGCCATGCCCGCAGAGGCCAGAAGGACTGACATTATAGAAATGTGTGAACCATTATGCAGGTGCTGCGAATTGAACTCGGGTCTTTTTTTTTAAGATATATTTATTTATTTTATGTATATGAGTACACTGTAAATTCAGACACACCAGAAAAGGGCATCAGATTCCATTACAGATGGCTGTGAGCCACCATGTGGTTGCTGGGGATTGAACTCAGGACCTCTGGAAGAGCAGTCAGTGCTCTTAACCACTGAGTCATCTCTCCAGCCCCGAACCCGGGTCTTTTGCAAGAGCATCCAGCGATCCTAATCGCTGAGCGATCTCTCCAGGTCCCCGATCTATCAAACTTTTAAGTAGCACACTCTGGAAACTGTTGCATCCTCTCCCCCTACCCCAGTCACTTAGGTCAATTCCAGCCCTTCTACTGGAAGCCTCATAAACACACATTGTATGTGGTCATCGCTACATTTTACCCCTCACCCTTTCTCTGCTTGCAGCCCAACGGTAAAGGGCCATCTGGCACTACTGAAAAATCTACCCAGTCTTACCAGTGGTGAGATAGTCTTTTCTGCCATAACACTTTTGTCCCTCCTCCAGAGAAAGAGTCCCGAGTAAGAGAGTTAAGAACAATATCTTGAAACCATCCACGGTACTACTCTGTTTCTCTCCGATTATCATTTTAAAGCAGACTGTGTGTTAGAGCTGAAGAAGCAGCAGTCCCTTATTTGGGGATTGGTTTATAAACTGCATGGTTGAAAATACACCCCAGCTCAGGGCTTTTTCTACAGCTGGGAATGAAGAAATGAACAAAGCCAGGGCCCCAAAAGACCAATATAGTCAGCAGCTGCCAGGGACAGTTTCATACTTAGAATGGATGGTGAGCTGGCTAGAGATCGGGTTTATTAAAAGACTTTGTTTCCTCTGCAAAAGAAAAGTTTGAATATACTAATTCTTAACTGGGAGTTTTAGGGGGCTGGACCTGCAATATGAAAACAATCTAATTACAAAGCAGTTTTCCAAGCAAGGTCAAAGATTCCCACCTTAAAGTAAAATCCGCAACTCTAACTGGGCCTTTGCTTTGAAAAAATAAGAGCAAAAGGGTAATAGACTGTCTGCATGTCACCCCAGACTCAGAATGGGTGCCCAACATCTCATCAGCCATTTATATCCATTCCCCATATGTCTGTTGACTGGATGTCTACTGTGTGCTGGACAGTTTATTACGTGCCGGGAACACAAAGAAACGAAGACATTCTCAACTATGAGGCTGTCAAAACGTGGGGGGAACAACGTTTTAAATATGTTGAGTGAAGTAACAAGAGTGTGCACCTATCTTCGGCTTGGGGCCATGGCTGAGTAGTAGATATTGACTCCACTAAGTAGGTGGTGGAGCTATGCAAATTAGACAGCTTGAAGCAGATGAAGAGGTTTCTGGAAAGTGAGACTACGCTATAAGATAAGATATCCATTGTGTCCCAACATGTCCTAGAAATTCACTGAATCGCCAAGAGTCAGAAACGAGCCATGGGTCAGCAATCCAGAACAGCAGGCTGCATGTCAAGAACTAGTAAGTCTAGCAGCGCTGTGACTGAACCTGAGGAAGCACACCAGGTGAGCTGTGAAAGGGCAGGAAGTCTCGGGTTAATATGGGTTAGTGACTGGAATCATGGGCATGTAGTCAAGCTCATTTGTGATCACGGAGCAAGAGTAAGCCAGATCTTGGGACAAATTCCCATCTGTCGAGAGTGCACCATGTGCCAGGCATCTGGCTAATCACTTCCTGTAAGTCATCCCATTTCATTTCCCATCTGAAACTGAGAGGGCTGTTTACAGATGGGAAACTGAGCCTCGGTGCCCTAAATCACAGTGATGTTACCGGCAGGGCCGGAACTCCAACAGTGAGGCCTGGCTCACAGGTCTGCTGACTTCCCTGCTAGGAAGGCGCGTGGGAAAGGCTGAGGCACCTGGGAGAAGGAACATACTGACTGGGATGAAGCAAGCAAAGACAGCATGGGTGACAAGAAGCCAAGTGGCTCCCTTTAACTTGTCAAACGAGATCTGGTACGGCAGCTTTCGCTGCTGTTTTTATTTTTATTCCATTAACCCTTCAAAATGGCCATTGCGGTACATCAGGAGTTCTGGCACCTTTGACGTGGCCATCAAACTGCTACACACCCAAATAAAGGTTCTAATGACTGAAGCCAGTTAGGGGTTGAACAAGGAGATAATTAAGTTTACTCAGCAGGGGTGAGGAAGAATTGAGGATCCCAGGCTTCAGAACGAAGCCAAGTTTCCTGCCGGGATGAAATCCTTTCTACCACCAAAAGAACAACCAGCCCTGAGGTCCTGTTCCACATCTGCCATAGAGAAGACAAGTGGGGCCCTGGTGACATGGGGCATGGAGCAGGTGTGCGCCTACTATTAGTCCCAGGTGGGATCAGTCAAAGTTTTGTTAAGAACAAAATTTAAAGGGAATGTACAGTAAATAGCTGTTGTTTACAGTACAGCGGCTCTGTCTGGGAGATCTGAGGAAAATCATTGTCAGAAGTCTGGATCAGACATTATTTAAGAGAACGAAAGACCAGCAGCTCAGGAGGAGCAGACACACGGGGACAGTCCCTTGAAAAGTGTTTGCCAGATTTGCAAGATTAAAAAAATCCCAAGGTAAACAATGGTTGTGGCATAATTAACATGCATAGGACTTAACAACACTGACCTTCACACCCAAATGATGTTAAAATGCTAGCATTGTGTACATTTTACCTCAATTAAACACCAAAACTTAGGGGCTGAATAGACAGCTCACCAGTTAAGAGTGCTTTCCGCTCTACCCAGAAGACCAGAGTTCCATACCCAGCACCCATATCAGGTTGATCACAACGGCATCTACCTCCAGCTACAGGGGTTCAAACACCCTCTTCTGGACTCTGAGGGCACCCATCCATATGTGACATTATATACACAATGTATATATATACAATATACACACATGTATATTCATAAAAAATAAGTCTTAATAAATAAATGTAAAGCTCACTTAGCTGTAAAAGTGGAGTTCTGTAAGGGTGAACGTGTACACATAATCTTTATTTCCTTTTTTCCCTCTTGACCCAGGATTCCACTATCTACCCATAGGTGGCCTGGAACTCACTGCACAGACCAGAGGTCAGAAAACAACTCTTACGAGTCTCTTCTCTGACTTCCAGCTCAGGCAGTCAGGCTTGGCATGAGGTGCCTTTGTCCACTGAACCAACTGTCTCAAGCAACTCAATACAGCCAGGCACGTATAGGGCAAATATAGTATTGTTAAAAATGCAGAACTTTTCAGTCCCTTACCCAAGCCTCTTTGAGGATGGAATTCTACTGTTGCGCCATGCCCACCGTGATTATACTTAGCACCCTTTGTGGATTATTGGTAGAAGTGTTTTCCTTCCCAGCTCTAAAAGTGCCCATTTAAGACTGACATAGGCTTTCCCGAGGGAGAGCCAGAGGTGCTGTGTTTAAATCTACCGACCAAAAAGTCATGCTAAATCTAATTTGACCCCACACTTATCATCACTCTTCTAATTCCCTATTCTTAATCTAGTTTGTCTGATACATTCCACCCAGTACCTATTACCCTTCTTTTATTTTAATTTCATGGAGGTAATGTTAGAGGCCAGAAGAGGGCGCTGGATCCTCTGGAGCTGGAGTTATGTGTGGCCTTAAGTTTCCCGAATCCGACTGTGGTCCTCTGGAAGGGAGCAAGCACTATGGACCACTGAGCCATTCCTACAGCCCCTTTCTCAGGCCACAGTGGTGCCCTGACCTGTTTGGACAGTTTACCAGCTAATTCATGTCTTTTGCCTTGGAACCTGTCACCTGAGCCGAGGGTCACCTCAAAAACCACCCTTGAACGTCGAGAAAGCAGCCACACCTAGCAACACACGCGCAGAACATGGTGGAGGTTGATGAGCTCTCGCGAGAGCTCAACTCTATCGCGTCCTCTGGCCACCAAAGGTGGGGGCGGGGCGCGGCGCTCGGGCGCTTCCGCAAAGATGGCGGCGGCTGCGGGAAGAAGCGCTCGGCTGGCGGCCTGGGGCGAAAGGCTGCGGCGCGGGCTTGCGGCGGGGCGACGAGCTGTGCCGAGTCGCGGCCCTCTGGCAGCGGCTGTGGCCGGCGTGGCCCTGGCAGGCGCAGGAGCGGCATGGCATCACGGACGCGTGAAAGCAGCCGCGCGCGAGAGCACCCTTACGGGGTTCGTGCAGGTACGGCTCAGCCCCGCCCCGCCCTAGACGCCCCTGGGAGGGAGGTGGAGGCACCGGAGACCCCAGGCTGCTGGCGGGAGCCCGGACGACCTGGGAGGAAGGTGGCGGGAGGTCTCTCTGGCGACGCGTGTGGGCGTGGCTCGGGGCACGCCTCTGCCCACCTGGTGGAGAAGGGGCCTTGAGGTCTGCGGGTGCTGGGCACCCTGTGTTTCCCCCTGGAGGCACCTTTGTTAACCTTTATTGCCAAAGGGTTCCCTGGTCGCTTCTTTGTTGGAAAGGGTGGAGTCGTCCTTCGTCCTACTGTGAGATCCACACCCCCTAGCCTAGAAAATATCAACTGTAAAAGTTAAACAGTTGTTAGTTGCAGATTTTATCAGCTCTAATGACTACTGTTACATAAGTCGAAACCTTAATGTTTTAGTGGACCCCGCCTACTCAGCAAAACAAGTTTTCCTAAACCCGAACTGTTAGGATGCAAATGTTAAGTACCCTACTTTCAGATAAATACTGTCTGGTAAAACATTGGAAGTTTGAAAATACTCACTAAGATTTTTATAGAGAGAGAAGTATTTCAGTGTTTAGGTTTTTAGTTTTGTTTTGTTTTTAATTAAAAGCAGTATTTTATTTTCCTTGTTCTAGTGGAAAAACTCAAACATTAAAATAAAGCAAAACAAAAAAGCATACCTTACAGATTAAAGGTTGGTAAATGTTATTATTGAGATATAACAGTTTATACAAACATTGACTCCAACCTCACACCACATCTGATTAGAGTTGGAAAAAACTTCTCATGCAATATAGACTTTCTGTTAACTTTTTCAACGATTTATTTTCATTTACATATATGAATATTTTGCCTGCATGTATGTGTGTACATTGAATACAAACTTGATGCCCAATTTACATAAGACTGCATTGGGCCTGGAACTAGAGTTACAGGTAATCCTAAGGGACCACATGAGTGCTGGGAACTGAACCTGGGCCCCCTATAAGAGCAGCCCCGACATTTTTGTTAATCCTATGCCAGACAAATTTATTGTTCATTATCGGCTTTTCTTGTTGCATATTGAATTCTATCCTATTCAGAACCTTAGGTTGGTCCCCCGTGTGGTATTTTACTTTAACATCAGAAACTACCTAGGATAATAAATTGACTTTTCCGGGGTGGGGGATGTGCTGGCGCTGAGTTTCCAATACAGTAGGCAAGTGCTCCACTACTGACCGACTTCCCACCCCTCCAGTTTAAAACTCTGTAACACAGAGCCACCTTAGTCACACTCCATGATCTGTTATTAACTCAAAAAACTTCAGCCCATGACACACACTCACTGTCCAGGAACTAAGTTCAATTCCCTCCCACAAGCCCTCAGCAGTTATAAGCTCTGTTGACAGCAGTCGGCTTGGTCTGCTCTTTGGACTAATTGAAAACCTGGGATTTTATGCTTTTGCTCCTACGGTGAACATTCCTTCCTTTACAGTGGCTGAAAACTAGTGCATGCAGTGTTGCTGTGTTTTGAAAACTCCCCTCTAGAGCAATAATTTGAATGTATTTTCCTATTAATGCTCCTCCACCATTTGGTCACAGCTTTATTTTATGTGTATGTTACTGTGTATGTGGACCTAGTATAATCATGGGAATAGCCTTCACTTTCTTTCTTTAAGTAGAAACATCTAAAGTTAACTTTTCTACTTTTTTATTTCTATTTATTTACATTTTAAGTGTTATCCCCCTTCCCAGTTTCCCCTCTACAAGCCCCCCATCCTCTCCTCCTTTCCCCCTGCCTCTTTGAGGGTGCTCTCCACCCACCCACCCACTCCTGCCTCAGTGGCCTATCATTCACCTATCCTGGGTCATCAAGCCTCCACAAGACCAAGGGGCTCCCATCCTAGTGATCCCAGTTCTTCCTATGGGGTTGCAAACCCTTTCAGCTCCTACATCCTTGCCCTAACTTCCCCATTGGGGTCTCCGAACTTAGCCCAATGTTTGACTGTGTATATTTGCATCTGTATTGGTCCAGCTCTGGCAGAGCCTCTCAGGGGACAGCTTTACCGGGCTCCTGACAGTAAGCACTTCTTGGTATCAGCAACAGTGTCTGGGTTTGGTGTCAGCAGATGGGATGGATCCCCAGGTGGGGCAGTCTCTGGATGGCCTTTCCTTCAGTTTCTGCTCTAATCCTTGTCCCTGCATTTCCTTTTGACAGGATTAATATTTTTGAGGTTGGTGGGTGGCCCCATCCCTCAACTGGGGGCGGTGCCTATCCACTGGATCTGGTCTCTAGGGGTTGTATCTTCTCTTTGTCGGGTGTTTTGGCTACAGACCTCCTTCCTGGGTCCTGGAAACCTCTTGAGTCCCTGGCATCTATCTGGGACTTTCTAGTGATAGCCTTCGATTACATTCATCACAATAAATGATTTTTCCAGTGAAAATGGAGAACTCGTGTTAATGGTGTCCCACTCTTTTCTGTTTCCCTTGTGACCAACAGCTTGTCACAATGGTTCGTGCAGGTCAACAGTAGACATCCAGGTCATAAAGCAGCTGACAGGTTGTAACCCTTCTTTCTTTCCTTCGTAATTATTGAAATCCTGTGTACCAGGGCCGTTTGCAAGGAATGAGGTTAGGAAGACAGCTTACTGAAGTCTGACAGCAGAGGGCAGTTTTAATGCACTGTTATAAAGCTGGCTACCCACCGTTGGAGGGTCTTAGAAGAGCACCCAGCATGCTTCCGGTTTCCTGAAGGGATGACAAAGAAATGGTCATCCTGGAACTGCTTGGCAATCATTTGGCAGAAAAGGAGTATAGGTAATTGGAATATCTGCTCAGAGATCTACAAGAAAGTTTAACTCAGCAAAAGCAGGCGCTGTGAGACTGGTGTGTGCCCTGACCTGGAATGTCACTAAATCCCCTAAGCCGTATAAGCAGGACTTTTTATCTGAAGGACTATGGGAAGCCATTGCAGGAGTCCTTGGACACGCACACCACCCCACCTCCACCCTCACCCCCAACCCCACAGGAGGCATCTTAGGTAGAAGAGGTTACTTTGTTTCCAGTACCCAGAGGTCTAAACTTCTCTAATTAACAGTACAAACAAGGCACAGTAGACCAGCTCAGCTGTGGGTGGCGCCCTCATACAGTCTTGCATATGAGACCATAACTGGATGTGGGATTGTTAAAAAAAAAAAGAAAAAGAAAAAGAAAAGAAAAGGAAGGAAGAAGAGAGGAAGAAAAGGAAAGAAAAGGCCACAAATAGAAGGTTTCTAAGCACCTGGGGGGTGGGACAATTAAACATAAAACACACAAATGGCAGGTGTTTTCAGTATGTGACTTCACTGGAACCTTGTTCTAAACACACAGTATCCACTGTCTGAACACTTTGGCTTTGATTCCAGACAGTTGTATTTAATGAATTGCAGTGTTTTTTCACTGCACATACAAAGATTTCTGCTCTTACAGAAACATAGTGATTTTAAGAACCAAAACAACAACAATTTCTACCACCATTTCTCAGTGTGTATCAAATTATGTCTCTCATTGTATTGTGTTTAAATATTTGATTTAAGTTATTGATCTTAGAAAGTCATTACATGAATCGTGCTTGGAATTAGGACATAATTTTCAACAATTTCTGAAGCACCCATAAATACTCATGTGTCTTTACATATATTGTGTGCTTGCATTGATAACTAAAAGAGCAAAGTATCAGTCAACTTCAGAAAAACATTAAAAACACACTACACCCAGCAGGGCCAGCTCTCCAGCCAAGATTTAAGGGCCACATCTATCTTATTAAGTACGTTTTAAATTTTTATTCCGTTTATTTGTTCATATGTGTGGGTCTAACTGCTCTGCATGTATGGAGGCCTGTTGTGGTCTGTTTCCTTCACCGTGTGAGTCTAGGGACCAGAGCTCCAGTCTTGAGTCTGAGTAGCTTCCTTACCTACCGAGCCATCTTGAAGGTCCATTGTTTTAAATTCTTTTTCTTTTTTTTCTGCATGTGCATATATGTGTGCGTGTGTTCATGGGCGTGCATGTGGAGGTCTGAGGTGATGTCAGGAAGCTTCCTCAGTCGCTCTTGCACCTTATTCTCTGAGGCAGGGCCTCTCAGTCAAACCTAGAGCTTGCAGATTCTGTCTGGTCTTGCTAGCCAGATTGCTCTGAGAAACCCATCTGCCTTTCTAAACCGGAAGTACAGACAGGCACCACCCAACTGACCTGGGATTTATGGCATGTGCATGGACTCTGGGGTCTGTACTGTGGTCCTCTTGCTTACTGCACGCACTTCTAACAACCGAGCCATCTTCCCATCCCTACCCAAAAGTGTGTTTCCCTCTTTAATAAATAGTAAAAATAATGTATAAAAAAGTTGTGATAAGATAGTTTGATAACTTATTGTCAGTAGATGGTTTAGTGTACCTATTTTACATACCTCCATAACTTCAGTTATAAGTGTTTACAGCATCTCAGTGTCCTTCTGCAATTCTTATTACGCCCACCGTCTTCTCAAGCTCCATACTGTTTGGTTGCCTCTGTGGGAAGAGAATCAAGACCTTAGAGACAGGAGTGAAATAATAACGAGTTAGAGCTCTCACGGTAATTAGGAAATGGTGGCACCTTAATCCAGAGACTGATCACAGGAGAAGCTGTCCAGAGTCTGACCCACCTGGTCTGATGTGAGTGCGATTGTGCTGTTTCAGAGCGTGTAATGAGTGCAGTCGGGTACCACTGCCACCTCCGGCCGGAACTTTGTAGTGGAATTTCTTTAGGTTCTTCAGTAGATGAGTTGCTTCTAAGTTTTGTCAGGTTATATAGAATATAATCGATGTTTCCTTGGCTTCACTTCAGATGTATTCTTTTGCTTTTCAATGAAAAGAGTCTTCTGCTATTTAAGTGGTCGAGTTGTTTGGTTTAACAGTGGACATCACTGCATTTCTATATCCTAAGTAAGGGTCAGTCCACATCCCTTATTACATAAATTCATTGGTGTAGTCCAGACAGCAGCATAGAGCAATTCCCCACTGTCTCAGATAAACTCCGTTACACTCCTGAAACCCTAGACACTTGCCGTGTTCCCACTAGAGAGAAGTGAGGAGGAGGCGGTACCCTTTCTTCTGCTGTCCACGGTGTATTATAGCTAGAATAAAAATGCTACAAATACTTAACTGAATGACTAAATAAATTGATAAGGCTTTACTTCTAATAATTATGTAATTTCTCAAAGTCTAAAATTCATTTCTTTTACCTATCCATAGAAAATTGGATTTTACTGTTATATTATTGGCATTTATGTATCTTTATACAGCAAGGCTTTGTCTTTTGCTATGACATTTAGTATAGCGAATATCAACTAAAGAATTTAGGTAAAATCAGTGATTTCACTCCAACTAAATTGAAGGGCTTCCTCTGAGAAACCTCAGACCAATTAGATTACTTTTTAATTTTTAAAGTATTTATTTTATATATGTGCATTCACTGCAGCTGTCCTCAGACACACCAGAAGAGGGCATCGGATCCCATTACAGATGGTTGTGAGACACCATGTGGTTGCTGGGAATTGAACTCAGGACCTCTAGAAGAGCAATCAGTGCTCTTAACAACTGAGCCATGTCCCCAGCCCATGTATAGCCCAGACTGGCCTTGAACTCGTGTTCCTCCTGCCTCTGCCTCCTTCAGCAAGTCCTCCACCACACCATGCGCCTTTTCATTTGAATAGTCCTGGCGTATAGCAAAAGCCAACTGAATAGTGTATTTTGGCGTCACGTAAAGGTTAAATGCTGGGTACTGTTAAGATGGCTCTGGGTAAAGGAACATTTACCAAGCCTAACCTGAGCTCAAGCCCTGAGACTACATGGTGAAAGAAGAAAACCAGTTCCTACAAATTAATCTCTGACCTCCACAGACACACACAGCACAATCAATAAATGGGTTTTCGTCTCATTTTTTGTTGAATGCTTATATTTGTGTGGCACTGCTCACCTCAGCTGAAGGTTATAGAACGTCTGTATCTCTGCAGTACCCTCAAGAAACCCAGAAAAGCAGCAGGGCCAAAGCATAGCTACCTACCTCTGGGCAAGGAAGACTGGACACTGAGGCAGTAAGGTCGGGACACGGAAAGCTGAAAGTCAGCCTCTTTGCAGCACTTACGGATAGATTCTACAATAGGAGTCTGCCATGTCAGACAGGGTGACTGGGCTGACGGACCTGCACGTCATAGCATTTCATGGTCACTGCGTGTTGAGCTGGGTGTAACTCAGGGTCTCTGGAATTGCTGTAGAACTGCACTGAAGAGCTGTCTGGAAATGCCAGGGAGCGAAGGATGTTTTCCTGAAGATGCAGCTAAAGCCATTGTACCTCTCATGGGAAGTGGCCTGGACCTCTGACGTGGGCCTTTGGGCTCCATCTCTGAATAAATAAGATAGACTGGGACATAGGAACAGATGCCTTTCTATTTCCGGTATCTTTCAGTGTCAGTGCACTGTCCTCTGGTGACAGCTGGCAAAGGAGAGGAATTCCTAAGCTCCAGGCCCAGTGTCATGGAGCAGACCCGAGAAGAGTGACTGAATGAAGACAGTTCCACCGAGTTCCAGGGGACAGGGAAACTCAAAGGATTTAATATGTGAACTTAGGAGAGATGTGAACAAGCGTCTCTTCACCCTAGATGGAGCACAGATAACCAAAGGAAGAGCTCCCTCAGTCTACCCTATTGACCTAGTAAATTTGTTTTGCTCTGTTGCAGACGCACTGGTTACGGCAGAGTGGTTGTATTGCTGAAAGTCCTGCCTTGGTTATTGTACTCTAAGCTTCTCCCAAGACCAGGTGCAGCCGAGACACAAACGCTAGCGTGCGAGGTTTAGGTAGGAGGGAGTGGCTGCAGTCCCAGGGCAGAGTCCGGCGATCTCCCTTTCCCATGAGAGAACTCAACAGGCTCAACCTTAATGAAGGTCGATAAGACAGGAAGTCTCAGCTGCCCTGCTTCAGATAGCAATGGCTGAGCTATGGGACCTGTACTGGAGTGTAGTTGATAGACAAGGTGTCACACCATTACAGAAAACTTAACTGTCAACCGGCATGGGGGCACATAGAAGGCAGAGGCTTCTCTGAGTTCTAGGACAGGCTGGTCTGCATAGTTCCAGACAGGCAGGGTTATGTAAAGAGAGTCTGTCTAAAAACAAAAAAAACAAAAATGGGAAAGAAAGCTGACTCACTCTCCTTCTTCCAGCAACAACCAGAGCCAATAGCTCCCTCCATGCCTCTTTCCCTGTCTCTTCGGGGATTCGGCCTGGCTTGAGCTTGCATGGTTCTTGTGCACACTGTAGCAATTACTGTGAGTTCATGTGCAATTGCCCTCTTACGTCCTGCAACCAACACCTTTAAGGTGGATCTTTGTAAATATCTGGCAGGCATAAGACAGTTACCCAGTATGTCAGCATCCCTTAGAAATGATGCACTAGTATGACCTTTGCATCCATGCCTACAGCCACCTCCATGACTCACGTCTTCAGACATGTATTTTAGCTTTTAGTATTACTCATTCTTTACTATGATTGAGCATTTTAGTGGCATCAAGATGGGCTGCAGTACTAGTAGGAAGCTTGAATTCTTAATTTTTTG
The DNA here is from genome assembly GCF_011064425.1 of Rattus rattus. Taxonomy (NCBI): domain Eukaryota; kingdom Metazoa; phylum Chordata; class Mammalia; order Rodentia; family Muridae; genus Rattus; species Rattus rattus. Next base: position 66,841,053 of record NC_046165.1, read on the forward strand.
TTTGTTTTTTCGAGACAGGATTTGTTTGTGTAGCCCTGGCTGTCCTGGAACTCTCTTTGTAGACTAGGTTGGCCTTGAACTCAGGAGATTCTCCTGCCTTTGTTTCAAGAGCGCAGGGCTTAAAGATATGAGCCCCCCACCACCTTCTAGCTTTAGTCCTCCTCTGTTCTTAAAGCATTTTCTCCTGTCACTGAGTGGTGGCTAATGCTTGGTAGAATGTCCCTTAGGATTGGTCACTGTTTTCTTGTGGTTTATGTACTTTTGTCAGGGATTCCACTGAACCGCACAGTCCTTACAGCGCCTCAGATCAGGCGGTACAGGACGTAGCTTGCTGTCCACTGGTAATACTCATCCTGTGGTGAGGTAGCATTTGTCAGGTTTCTTCACTGTAGATTAAAAAGTATTACATTCTGATTAGTCAAGTTCTATGGGGAGCTACTTTAAGTCTTCATTGGACATTAAACTAAAGAGTCCAATTTCCTCTTGTCATAAACCAAACATCCCTGTGTATCTCGGGAAACAATAGTTAACCTCCTCCCACTGGTGCTGATGCTGCCCTTTCCTTCTACTAAGTTTAGATGTCGCTTATGCTGACTTGATCCTGGAAGGATCTGCAGTGACTTAGAAAAGGGCTGTTGCTGGGTACAGGTTCCTAAGGGAGAGGAAATGGTAACAGGAGAAAGACAGGCCAAGAGGGTTAATGCTGTGAGATCCTGGGTTGTGCTTCAAGTGAGCCATACATTCGGTTTATCTCAGCAAGGTGAGAGAAGCAGGCTTGTTATATACTTCACGTAGAAGCATAACTGATCCTGTGACTGGAGTTTACTGTCCTGTTCCTCTGATAAATACGGTGGTCCTTCCTGTGACAGTCTCCAGTCTCTACTGGAGCAGAATGCTTGTCTAACCAAAAAGCACAAGGTCAGTGGCCACAGACGTGCAGCTCAGCAGAGTCCAGGACAAAAGTGAAGGAGTGCTTATATTTGTGGTGTGTACTTCTGTGCAAAGGAGTAAGAAGATGGTTAAGCCACTAACAGTGCATAAACTGAGACTTGCTGCGCTGTGCTGGAGTGTGCTTGGGTTCATTTAAATTACTGTGTCACGTAATAAGATTTGCAGCAGCATATGGAAGCTCGATAACCGTGAAACATTATAAGGCCAACGAATATGTAAATCTTTCTAACAAGAGTGCAGAGAAGTTTTTGTTTTTATCTTACTGCCTCAGGTTAGAATGTCTGGAAACAGATAAACACTGACAACCTTTGATGTTAATAAACCCAAATGAAAGTCAAAAAAATCACAGTGGGTAAATGGCTAGAAAATGAAAAGAGAGGTGGCACAGCGACTCCTGTAATTAGAGGTAATCTGTGATTTGGCATAATTATTTGTCCTGCGTGAACAAAAGCCTGTCTTCCCTTCGTCATTATAGAGCCAGACTTGTTTGTCTTACTGTACCATGTGGGGGAAATTTCCTGCAGGGCCAAGGAGAAAAGCAAAGCAAATGCTAACATAGAAGCAGAAGACGTCCCCTTTCCTGTCGCAACTCAGTTGGTTTCACTGAGCCCAAGTAAGAAGCTACTTCTGCTTGTGCTGTAACACAGCCTTCGTATATGCTCCATATAATGTGGATAAATGTGTGTGTAAGGGCTTCCAGTGCATAAACATAGCCGAACCACTAATGGTAACAGTGTAGGAGCTTAAGGGTCTTGTGCTTGTTATAATAGGAGTAACCCAATTCCATGTATAACATTACTAATGTTTCTGGATTTCAGTACAACTTGAATATTTTGTGAATCATATTTTAGTGATATTTTTGTATCTGGTGATACAAAAGTGTTTGTTTCCATCTATGAAAGTTCCATGAGTGTGTGATAGGTAGAGTAAGGTTGGGATCACTATAAGGCCTTATCCGGTCCTACTTTATCCACATTATATGCTCCATATGTTACATACTAGGGGTGTCATGCCTAAGATGCCAGCTATCTTCGTCCTCAACCTCTTAGCTGCTATATACCTGGGAAATGAAAATCACCTTTTAAGTTAGGTAAATATAAGTGGAAAGAATAGGTGTATGTCAACCCATTGCTCCAGGTACCAGGCACAACCTAAAGCTTGCCTGTCTACTCTGGGATTATGTACAAGAAGCTGTACGTGGGTTGCTTTCTGTGGTTTGTTTATGCAGAGTAGATATCAAGAGGTTAAATCTCATCTTTGTATTTTTAAAACAAAGTCTTTTTCAGTTTCATTTAGCCATAATCACCTAATTAAGAAACCCATTTAAATCAAAAGCAGATCCCTAGGAAGGCATGTCTGTCGTGTTTAAACTCACAGCCGTGGAGTTTGGGGGATGCTGGGAATTTACCGAGGATTGAAGTCTGATCGGTGTACTGCTATTGGGTGGTATCGCATCATTCTCTGTCTGTATGTGGCTTACTGGGTGCCCCAGCGGTGGAGCCGTAGCTGCTGTACTACCAAGGAAAAGCAGTAACCAGCCGAGTGCCTGAAGGCTCGTCTGATAGCACCACATGGTGAGCTGAGCCAGCATCCTTGGCCCTTCTGGTGGAGCTGCAGAGGTGCTGGGTGTAGAAGGTGGTTTAGTGGCAACCAGAAAAAGTAAGAAGAAAGCATTGGAGTTTGGCCACAAACCACTGGGATCAACGGTCAAGAGGCTAGAGAGAGGGTCAGCAGTCGAGAGCACCCACTGCCCTTACACAGGGTCTGGGCTTGGTTCTCAGCACCCACAGCTCAGCCTGTAACTCCAGTTCCAGTGCATGGAGAAAAGAACATAAACAACATGGAGTGCGGTGACAGAAACAGTCAGAATAGTACGTTCCCAAAAGACACTCTCTCAGAAACTCTTTCCTGTTTACTCCTATCTTCTCAGTGATAGAAACATATTCAACACTCCAGCTTTTTTCTTTCTAAATGAAGGCTTTGTATTTTGTCAGTAGGTTTGATCATTGCAGTGGTTAGGTACATTTATGTTACAGCCGTGGCAGTTATTTCTTGGAACACTAAAATAATATTATAATTAGTGAAATTTCTTGAAATATGTTAGGAGAAGACCTAGAGATGTTGGGGTTTTTTTCCTTAAAAATTACTTACATTTTTTCTTTCATTGGAATATGTGTATATATTATAGAAAATTTAGGGGGAATAAAAAAAGAAATAAAAAATTCTGCCTCCTCCCATGACTTGAAAAGACTAGTTACTCGTAAAGTTGAGTAGAAAGGTCTCTTTAAATTTATTTAAAACCTTACAAGACTGTAAGAACCAGGAAGGAGCAAAGATATATCCTACGGCTTCAGAGCAGAAACCTTGAACCTCAAGTGTGTTACTGTATGCAGACTGGACCATGTTCTGATGAGTCAGTCCATGAAATCATGTGGAAAGTGTGTTTGCTTTTTTTTTTTTTTTCAGAAACTTCACAAATAGTCAAAAGATTAAGAAAGATGACAACTAATGAATTATTGCCCATTGTTGTAGAAGAGAGCCAAGGATGCTAATGTAGCCCTGTACTCTAAACACTTGAGAAACAGACCAGTAGTTCAAGGTCATTCTTCATTACACACCAGGTTCAAGGTCAACTTGAGCAGCATGTGGCTCTGCACACACACACACACACACTCACACACACAAACACACACACACACTCACTCACACTCACACACACACACACACTCACACACACACACACTCACACACACTCACACACACACACACTCACACACTCACACACACATACACTCACTCACACACTCACACACTCTCAGACCTATTATAAAAATAAAGCTTTTAGCCCTGAAAGCAGTAATTATGGTGGTTGCCGGCACTGCGCACAGCAGAGTGAAGCCCTCAGGCCTGTTTGAGAAGAACCTTTCCCTGCGCCCCTGCTCTTCTGGCCCTTGTCTGCATTCCTCTCAGTGCTTCTCTGGTAAAGCCGTATTTACCTCGCTTATTCTGGCATCTGCTTGTGTGTAAAGCAGTGAGGACAGCATCCACAGGGCTTTGGGTGATTCCAAGGAAACAACAGAGTGAAAACAAGTCAGAATTATGCAGGTCCTCATGTAAGACTGCCATGAGCTTTGCTTTGCATCTGTCTCCATCACCGTCTCTGAAAAAGGATGAGAAATCTGGACATTTTGCCATACCTTGAAAGTAACGTCAGGGGCCTATGCTTTCACTGGTTAGGATCCATCTCTCTGCCTTCCTGATTCTTAGCATTTGAAAGTCTTCACAATATCCTCCTGTCTGTATGAGAGAATGGTTTCTCTGCTCCAAGTACACAGGTGGGGTCACTGAGATCATGTGCTCTGTGACCTTTCCTCTTCCCTCGGTGATTAAGAGCATTGATTACTCTCCAGAGGACCTGGGTTCATTTTCCAGCATCCACATGCCAGCTCACAGCCTCTGTCACTCCCATTCCAGGGGACCTGACACACTTTCACAGAGACATGCATGCAGGCAAAACAGCAGTAAACATAAAATAAAAATAAATTGTTTAGAAACTAATTTTAAACAAAGTTCCAAAATCCACTTAAGTTTTCAAAAATTCAGTTACTCTTTGCTATGTCACTAGCAAGGAACTAGCAGCTTGGATATGGACAAATCTGGTACCTGAACCATTTCAGAGCTTCAGGCTCTACTCAAAGCTGCAAATGTCTGTTCTACTCTCTCCCCAAGCTCACATTATTCTCTTGATTATCACCAGTACAGTGGTAGAATTACCAATGCATTTTAAGAGGAAAACTAGGCTGGCAAGAACAAGAGTTCAAACACTGAGCCAGGAACTATGGCAGGAAAAACATGACTTCAGTAGTTGATCCTTGACCTTCACGCTCTCACTCAAACACAAGTGTAAGTAATAAGTTAATGAGGAAAAAAATAAGAGAAAGATGACCAAAAGTTGGCTCTATCCACACTCTACCCTTTCAGTCTGTAACAACTTACATGTTTGGTTTTGCTTCTTCTAAGTGTTGGTTTTTTGAGACAGGACCTGTATATATGAAGCAGTAAGAGCTCGTAACTGCTGAACTATCTTTCCACTTCACTGGCTTTGTTTCTTACCTAAGATTTTAGGGACCTACACCTGTACTCAAGTTACATGTGTTCCCCCCACACACACACACACACACACATGTAAACACACATGCATGTCATTAAAAATAAACTGTTAAAAAATATATAGTTTTTTTGTTTTGTTTTGTTTTTTAAGCCAGGCAGTTGTGGCACATGCTGGCACACCTCCCAGCACTTGGGAAGCAGAGACAGAGACAGGAAGGTCTCTGTGAGTTCAAGGCCAGCCTGGGACTATAAATCGAATTCCAGGATGGTCAGAGAGGAAGGAAAGGAAAGGAAAGGAAAGGAAAGGAAAGGAAAGGAAAGGAAAGGAAGGAAGGAAAGAAAGGTAGGTAGGTTTTTTAAAAATTATCTTATATTTTCAAGTATTGGGGGTTTGTTCTGGTTTCCATTTAACTGACATACCTCTGAAGAGCCTCCTTTGGCACAGGCCCCTGCCTGCATGTGACCAGCTCCCCAAACCTGGTTCTTGACTCACTGGCAGGTTTGTTTTGTTTCGTTTTGCTCTGTATATGTGTGTGTGTGATTTGGGGTTACTTTGGTTTGAAACAGGATTTCACTGTAGCCCAGGTTGGTCTGGAATTCATTGCTAACCAACTACTCAGTGTCCCAAGTACTAGAGAAGGAGGTGTGAGCGAGCGTGTCCACTCAGCTTCTCTGTCAGGTTTTGTCCGTGTGACCCCACTCATGAAGGCTGCAGAGACTGAACACTGGCCATGGTCGCACTGTTAGAGGACGCGGGTTCACTTGATTAGCAGCTTTACTTTTGTTTTGCTTAAATCCAAAAAAAAAAAAAATCTTTTCAGGGGTTATACAGCAAATTCTATTATGGAGTTTTAAAACAATCCTTATCACAGTATCTTCAAATTACTAAAAGCATGCATATGTCATCATGAGCTCTGTTGAAAGAATGATGGAAAGGTAGAAAGGGGGTGTTGGCAGACCCTGGGCTGAGGCGATTTTACTACATTTGTGCACAGAGGGTCCTGAGAAGTCTTTGAACAAGAAATTAATCCGTCCCAGTGCTGTAAAGCCCTGTGACTTGCTATCTGTGTTGCACACGTATAGAGCCCTGCGACTTGCTATCTGTGTTGCACACGTATAGAGCCCTGTGACTTGCTATCTGTGTTGCACACGTATAGAGCCCTGTGACTTGCTATCTGTGTTGCACACGTATAGCCTGTGGTTCACGTGCCCCTGCTGGTGTTGCTGCCTGCCCATTGGCTCATCTGCTCACTTCCTGCAGATAACTGTTTCAGAAATGTTGTATTTCAGGCTGCCAAGGACCCAAAGATGAAGCAGTGGGAAAATCCATTAAGACCTAAACTACCCTGGGAGCAGGCCTGAAATCTATCAGATTATTCATTGAGATTTACAGGAGAGTGAGACAGCTGGTGTAATCCAGGTTCAGAGTGTTCTGTTTCTGAGAGGGCTGTTTCATGGCCTCTGTGCTAAGCAGAACCAAGGCAGTCCCCTCTGGTGTAGTCAGCACAGCCACCACCTGTCCATGGCTTCCTTTCCTCTTTTTCTTTTATGAAAGCATTTGAAAATCTACAGTAATAAGTATGCATAATTCGTGTTCATAATAAAATTATTACAAAGGGCCTTTATTTCTCTTCATGTGTGTAGTGTAGTTATTTAGTAAAATTCCACGTGGCAGAGTGCACAAGGTGTCTAAAACTTTTAGTACATTATTAATGTTGAGATATATACACAAAACAGATTTTAGTATATTGGTTCTAAGACTAAATTTTTTCTTAGTTATTGTTAATAGCACACCTTCAATTGAACTGGGCAGTGGGGGACAGGAGAAACCAGGCATTTCCTGTTCTGGGAGAATCCAGTGAAGGCAGACAGTTCCAACATAGAGCATTGGAGCACTGATAAAAAATGCCCTCCCAAGGAGGACACCTATCCCCGGTGCTTACACCAGGAGGGACTCTTGGAGGAGGTAAATTTAAACAAGGAAGTTACCCAGTGCGGGGAAGGACAAGGAACCACAGACTGAATTGTATGCCTAGCTTTGTCGCTTGTTTCATTACAGTCAAAAACAAATAAATGGTTGGTGTATCTTCTAGAAAGGATCACTGAAGTCGATCAAAGGCAGCAGAATGAGTATTAGCCCAGGACACGCCAGCCAGCGATCCAGATCAGTTATCAGACAGTCCTGATCGCAGCAGCCAGAACTGCGACCGACAGTGTGGGTTACAGGTTTGCTTCTCACAGAAGCCAACTCATTAAAGGCCACGCGATCAGTGAGAACATGGGTTTTGTCTTTGATTAAATTACAAATCCGTCCCTTTGTTTTCTTTCTTTTTCTTCATGTGTGTACTTCTTTAGTGAAACTTACGACTGAATATATTTTTTTTCTTTTCTTTTTTCTTCAGAGCTGGTGACTGAACCCAGGGCCTTGCACTTGCTAAGCAAGTGCTCTACCACTGAGCTAAATCCCCAACCCCACGACTGAATATATTTAAGCTTTCATAATCTTGCCATTTACCTGAAAGTGCTTTAGAACTTCTACTCTTATTTTGTTTTGAATACATTCTCATTTATATGCAGTCAGCATACGTGCCAGGTTTGTTGTTTTTTTAATAATTTTAGGTTTTTATGGAGTTAGGTATGGGGACTGAGAGATCGCTACCACTAATCAGCAGTGAACTCTAAAAAGCCACCTCACTGTGTTGTCCTCTAAGCTGAGGGAGAAATGAAGCCAACAGCCATTTGCCAAGGGTCAGGATGAGGGGTATGAAGGAGTACTGAGAACGTGGGAGCATGGGGACCACGTGGTCAGGATGAGTCACTCTCCTTCCACAGCCCTGGCCACAGACTGCAGCTGTTCCAGGAAGGGCTGGGAGGAGCGAGGGAATCCTTTAATCCAGCTCTTCTGGCTCTGAACTGTGTCGCATACTGCAGGACACACTATGCTGAGTGCTGTGGTCCCTGCCTGCAGCTTCTGTTCCTGACTCAGCCCCCACAGCATTCCCAGCTCCCCTAAAGCTTTACTTTCCAAGAGCTTTTGCATGATGCCTGTGGTTTGTCCAGTAGATCAAAATCTCTGTCAGTGGCTCCTTAGCTGCCTAGGGAGAAGGGCTCACACCTCAGACAGATGCCTGATACCAACTAGCTTTATGCATAAATCTAATTGCAAAAATCTTTAAATACACTAGTCCGGTGTGTATCTTACTATAAAAAAAAACCAAAATACCATGATTAATTACCTGCAAAGATAGTGATTGGAGCATCACTGTTACTCTTGTGGTACACACACCGGGTAACTGCTGCTGCTGCTGCTCTCCTCTGTTCAGCTCTCACTCTCCAGAAAGCAGAGAACCATCTGTGTCTGCTCGATGCTTTGTCACAGATGTGCCTGTTAAGTACGGTTGCTGTTAGTGATTGTAGGAGAGTTCACACATTAGTGTTTACCTTCTACTATTTAGGGAAGGAACCAAAGTAACCCAACTATTTCTTAAGGAAAATGTTACTTAATTAAATTGGAGTGAGTGACACTGGTAATATTTTAGAGTCATGTTGAGATTTTAACTTAAGTAGAGTGTGTGTGTGTGTGTGTGTGTGTGTGTGTGTGTGTGTGTTCACTTGAGTTCTAAGTTAAACTTTTTGTTCAGATCACAGAAGTTACAATGTGGCTCTTAGAAGGCAGTATAGAAAAATGAATATTGGGGTTGGGGATTTAGCTCAGTGGTAGAGCGCTTGCTAGAGGCCCTGGGTTCAGTCCCCAGCTCTGAAAAAAAAAAAAAGAGAAAAGAAAAGAAAAATGAATATTATGCTAAGTAGTCTGTTTTATAGGGGAAAGAACAGTAAAAGAGAAGCTGTGCTGTTTTTTATCAGTGCCTTTCTTCCCTCGACACAAGTCCATTCTGCAGGGTTGGGGATGAAGTACGTGAGAATGTGTGTGTTACACCAATAGAAATAAAATATAACAGCATATAATACACACACGCGCCATTTCTTCTTGCTGTGCTTATCTACGAAAAGCCATCCTCACTCTTCTGCTTCAAGAGAAGGCTGGAAGGCCATCACTAGACAGTCAGCAGCAAAGCACCAGAGAGGCGTTCCCAGTGCCCAGGGTTCTGAGAATAGCCCCGTCTCCTTGGCCAAGGCTCTGTCACTGTAGAGTTCACCATGAGACATAACTCATGCAGGGAAGATTTCTAATTTAGTCTGGAGTATTTTGTTTCATATACAATAAAATCTCCTTCATCCGGAACAAAGTAGAAAATTTGTAATGAGTGAAAATTTCCAATCGTAAAGTTTTCTTTAAGAGAAGACATTTGGTCACAGCACAGAATGTTCAGAGGCAGAGCAATTTTATTCCATCCAGATTATTACCAATTCCAAAATAAAGGCCCCAAATGAATAGGTCTTACTTACTGTATTTTGTCTAATGCTCTGTGTGTGTGTGTGTGTGTGTGTGTGTGTGTGTGTGTGTGTGTGTGTGTGTGACATTCTGAAAGCTGTAACACTAAGAAAGGCCCTTTCTGTTCCCACTTTATTCTTGAGAAAAGCAAAGACTAAAGAATGTTATACAAAGAGCAGAGAACTTACTTTTTGTAATTGGTCACTTCATGGATAAAAAGTAGAGACAGAAGGGTGAAGCACCTGTTGCTTTAAAGGCAATAAATGAGTGAAATGTTTTAACAGAAGTCCTCAGCTTTCAAAGATCTCTTTTATCCATTTCCCATCACTCACTGCTCCTAATACCTTTGTCACATTTTTTACTGCATTACAAGTAATCCTTGAAATCCATGGAGCATTTTATATATAACTAGAACCATGTGGACGGTTCTCACATGTGCAGTTTAGCCCCAAATCCCAGCTTCTTCTTTTCTTCTCTCTCTCTCTCTCTCTCTCTCTCTCTCTCTCTCTCTCTCTCTCTCTCTTTTTTTGTTCCTCCTTTCCCACATATTTAGTCTTAGATGCAGGTTTGCGGAGCAGTCATGGGGGTAATGGGAAGAATTTCTCCCCCACTCACCAGCTTCCATCTAGAAAGTCTCAACATTCTCCCTAGGTTTAGGGTAACAGCCTCCAGCAGGCCCTGAGCGGCCCTTTGATCTCAGCCTGCATTCTGTCCCTCCCTCTTCCTTCCCTAGGAGCTGGCTCCCCAGGCAGCTGCCTTGCAGGAGTCCCTTATTTATATGTAACTGTATACACTGGCCAACAGAGTCGATTTGTAGAAGCACCTTATGAAGTCTTGTTCAGATAAAGGGTAAGTTTAGTGTCTATCCGTTCCTTTTGGAATAGTTCTGTTTATAACAAACAGGTTAAGTAAGAAGACAAAAAATTCCAGTCTCCCAGGTTAGATAAGGTTAGTGCTGATACATGACGGGTTGGGTGTGCAGACACAGCCCACACCTGCTGCTGCCGCCACAAGTACTCCACATTACAGTGTAAGAACAATATGGCTCTGACTGTTTGTTTGTTTGTTTGTGACATTTTGTTTTATAGGACTTGAGAGGGACATACTCTCACGGAGGCCAGAGGACAGCTAGTAGGAGACAGCATTTTCCCTCTGCAGTGTAGGCTCTGCAGATCTAATCAGGTCATAAGAGTTGGCAGCAAGCATTTCTGCCTACACAGCCATCTTGCTGGCCATTTTAAGAATCATCTTAGAGCTAGTTCTATCTAAGCCTGTACCATAGCTCTTTGAGGGGTATGTACATGTGCGTACATGTGTGTGTGTTTAAACAAGCTTTAAAAGGCTGAGTCTAGCAATAAGGATATCACATTTGAAAGCCTATTTTAAAAGACTAAAACTGGGGGTTGGGGATTTAGCTCAGTGGTAGAGCGCTTACCTAGCAAACGCAAGGCCCTGGGTTCAGTCCCCAGCTCCGAAAAAAAGAAAAAAAAAAGACTAAAATTGATCAGTCTCCCATGAGATGTAAACTTATTGAAACATGAATGCACACATACAAGGCAGTGAGAAAAAATGTTTTCCTGTCTGTTTATGGTGGTCTTTTTCTCTGTCTTAGCTTGACCAGATCCATTTTCCAGTATGACTGCATCTTAACTGTGCTCTCTTAACATCCATTGCCTCACTACTTCAGAATCTCCTGTTTCTTTTGGAATGTTGTTTTCACTGTTTCTTGCTGCCTTTACCTTATTCTTTCCCCACAGAATTTTGTTTCGGCTTTATCTTAGATTTTAAAGAGACATTCTAGCTAGTTCTGTTATTTGCTGAAAGCTGATGTGACTGTTCCCTGACGCTGTCCATCTTGATCTAAGTACCTGTCTGCGTCGTATCAGGTGAGGAGCACAGTAGTGCTAGCGCCTCCCGCCATGTAGTGATGAGCAGTAGCCCGGTTAGAAGGTGGCTGGCTGAGCTGGGGCAGATCCTATGGCCTAAAGTGCGTGGAAGTCCTCCCTGTGCTCGAGTTGGGGTTATACCCAGTGGGGAGTACCTTTGTTCTCTCATTTCGGGGTGCCTGCCAGTTTAGCTTCATAGTTCCTAGGTCACAGTTATTGTGGCCACGATGATGCTGGTCCTTCCCTGGACAGGACATGGGAGGAAAGGCTGACTTTGCACCGTTGGTGGGCACAGTGATGGGGTCATGAGGTAGGAATGGGAAGTACAATCCAGAAGCAGACACCCCTTCGTCTGTCCCTCAGAGTCCTGCGGTTAGTAGCCTGTGCCTGGCACATTGTTCTCCCTGCAAGAAGAGGCTGCTTCTGCCTGGGTTGTCTATCCTGCAGTTTCAGACAGAAAGTCCTTTAAGGCAAATTTTAAATCTTAAATTTTAGCATGGCTGTTTAACTTTGGGGTTTTCGGTTTTTTTGGTAAGTAAGAAATGATTAAGAACTTTTGCTTACTGATCTCATGAATTAGTAAATTTTTTAAATGACTTTTTGCTCTAAGTAAAAGTCTTGAGGAAGGTGCATTGTACTGTTTTTTGTTTTGTTTGGGTTGAAAAAAACTAGTGGGATTTTTGTTTGTTTGTTTGTTTGTTTGTTTTATGTACGTGAGTACACTCTAGCTATCTTCATGCACACCAGAGGAGGGCATCGATCGGACCCCATTACAGATGGTTGTGAGCCACCATGTGGTTGCTGGGAATTAAACTCAGGACCTCTGGAAGAGCAGTCGTTGCTTTTAACTGCTGAGTCATCTCTCCAGCCTGAAAACTAGTGTTTAGATCCAGTGGCCTCAGATTTTATTTCCTGTATTCTTCTGTAAAGTGAGAGGAAAACACAAAAGCCGAAGTGGACAGGAAGTGGGGCCAGAACACGTGGAGCTTCCAGCTTCCTTCATAAGCAGATCAGGGCCATCAGTACTGAAGCAGCCCTGGTGCTTACAGAGATTTTAGGCATGGGCAGCAACCTTAATAGTACAATTTACATGCAAGGTACAAGAGTCTGCCCTGTGGTACTTACCATTTTTGTAAGCAATTGATTTAATCTTGGATTATGATTTCGGTCACATTTTTCTCCATTTCTTAAATCCCAAATCGGTGTGTCAGCACACTGAATTTTTGCTCACATAGATTCTTTTCCTTGTGCCTCATTATGACAAAGAATGAACTAATAGTGAGCTCTTAAAATGTGTGTGTTGACATTATCGGGAAGATGAAGGCATGTGAACTTGGGATGTAGTTTTATTTGACGTGTAACAGTGTTCATGGCAATGTCGAGCGCTGTCTGCTTGTACTTCTCCAAAAGACACTCTGTTTTCACTCTTAGCTCTAACCATTCGCAGGTCATATAAACAAAGCCCTGGTGGTGTCCGTAGCGTACAGTCTACAGAGTACTTTGGATGTGTAGTGAGTCAAACTGTAATGCTGACTTACACAGCACAGTGAAGTGTGAGGTCTGGCCTGTAGTGAATCTTCAGGTTGCATTTGTCAGAAGGTAGTTTCCTCATAAAAGATTTACATTAAATGCTTTTAAGCGATACATCATCTGCCTACATTTTGAGCAGCATTTTCTATGTAAGTGGCTTCTGAAAGTTAATTCATGTATGGATGTATGAAGATAGTTGTTGAGTGTAAAATACACAGTGTATTAGAACAAACAAACGAGAAAGCATCCATTCAAAGATGCATTGTGCTTAGTCAACATGAACTGCATCATGCTGATAAAAATTTACAGAAGCTTGAAATAGAGTACATGGTAGATGACATTAATAGAAATACTTCACAGATGGTTCAAACTTAGTGTGTAAGAATTTTTTAGTTCTTTAATTGAATTTAGAAGTTTAAAAGGATTTACAACCATGGCATACCCTTATCAAAATAAAAAGTATGGAGTTAGACTTTGTATAAAGTCTGAAAAATTAAAATTTTTCCACTGGTTCCTTACCAACCTCAGATGTGATGTGCCGTCACCCTGACTTTGTCTGCCGTCTTGTAAAACTCACAGTGTCTCAGCATCACTCTGTCCCCCATCTTCCCAGGTCCCCACTTACGGGAACTTCTTGAAGATTGAATATTTGCTGGAAATTTATGTAGAATAACTACCTGAATTCAAAATAGCACAAAACTAGAAATCTGGGACAGTTATAATCACTACAGACTTAATACTAAGAATTTACTTTTTATTACCACACATGAGAGTGCATGTGCACGTGCACGTGTGAGCACGCGCACGCGCACACACACACACACACACACACACACACACACATACACACATACACACACACACTGCCTGACTCAGGTAGCTACCCAGAGTAAACAGGCAGATAGAGTGCCAACTGTTTATCACTAATCTTGCCTACCACTTTGGAAAATCAAAGCCATTATGGTAAGCTTTGTGTGGCTAGGAAACTCTGGACTTACTACCCCATGTGGTTCGAGAATCAGCCAATCAATATCTCTCTCTCTCTCTCTCTCTCTCTCTCTCTCTCTCTCTCTCTCTCTCTCTCTCTCTGTGTGTGTGTGTGTGTGTGTGTGTGTGTGTGTGTGTCTATCTGTCTGTCTGTCTGTCTGTCTGTCTGTAATCGAATGTACTATTCCTTGTATATGAACAACTGTAAGCATTCACTTTCTTGCTTGGCTTCCTGTCCATGGTTCCTCAGACAGGCTCACAGTCTTGTGTCAGCCTTTGCTTGGCTTCCTGTCCATGGTTCCTCAGACAGGCTCACAGTCTTGTGTCAGCCTCTCTAGAGCTTGGGTCACAGGCATATGTCAGCATGCTGGCCTTGCTGAAGACAGACCTTTTCATCAGCAGAAGCAGACGTCAACCGATGAAGAAGTGAGGAGCCGCTCACAAGGTGGCTGTTGGTCTTTGTTTGCTCTTGGTTTTGCAGCTAACCTTTGTGTCTTGAGGATGAACTTCTTCTGAGACTCTGGCCCTGAGGGTCACTGACAGGCACCTAAGACATTTGTCCTGTCTTCCCTTTCTTTCAGAGAACCCAGGGAGTGAGGTCTAGGGGAGGGTTTAGGTGGTAGGAAAGGGAAGGGAGAAATGTAATTATATTATCACAAAAATAAAATGAGAAAATACTAATATTGCTTCTCTTATATCCCGAGAAAACAGAGTTTTATCTTTAATGCTTTTATAACTTTTCTCTTTTTATTAGAGATGAACTTGCTAGAACACAGACTTGGTTTGGGCATCATGGCACATTTCTCTTCCTATGAGTATGAGTCTGTGGATGTTCATGTTTGTTGAAGCTCAGTATAAAACAAGCATTTATTGTTTTTAGAACTAAATAACCAACCAAGTTCATTAGATATGAGGATTAAGTGTAAGTGCTAGACTTTGGTATGAGACATCCTACTTCTGCATTTCTTTAAAAGCCCTAGTATTTTTATATATGGTGGCTATTAAAGATAGCTCAGGTGATAAAGTGCATGCTGTATAAGATTTGACTTGAGTTCAGGTTCCAGAACCCACATTTTAGAAGCTGGGCATGATAGCATGAACTTATAATCCTAGCACTGGAGAGACAGATGATCCCTAAGGCTTACTGAGCATTCTACCCAGCCAAATTGGTGATCCCCATACCAATAAGGCACCCTATCTCAAAGACCAAGATAGACAGCTCCTAAAGAACAATTCCTGAGGTTTTCTGGCAAGCATGTACAATCATGCTTATATACATATACACAGAGGGGAAAGTCTCATCCTTACAACATGGTGCCTTTTCTTCCTGTATATTTTGGTCATGTGCCTCAGAACACCACCATTCGGCAGGCTCTGAAATACCTGAGCATAGATTTGTGAACATTTATGACTGTTATGTAACAGTACTACACTAGGCATCTGGTTTTCTCAGCTACAATTTTGACGTTTTGACCTTTGTTATATACCTCTCCTGTCCAGACTGACGCTCTGACTGTACTTTCTGAGTCTGTAAGCCAGTTCCTTTATGAAGTCTGGTATGCCGCAAATGCACACCGATTGGAGAGAAGACAGAAACTAGAGAAAGGAAATCAGTGCCCAAAGCAGATTAGTTTATGGTATTGAAATCAACAATGATAACAAGGAAGGAAGGAAGGAAGGAAGGAAGGAAGGAAGGAAGCAAGGAAGGAAGCAAGCAAGCAAGCAAGCAAGCCACTTCATGCTTAGAAGGAAGAGAAACAAAGAAAATAGGTAAAGAGACCATGGGCATATGGGACCAGCCTGTAAAAACAGAAAATGAAGAAACGAAAGAACCAGGAAGGGCAGAGTTTGGATCCCCACCAAAGCCTGTTGCAGATTTGTTCAAGGCACTAGAGCATGACTTGGCAACTTGTCCTGTGCTATATGCTGTATAACCAAACACGGTCTGCAGCGCAAAAGCTGCGATGTTGGCATTTGCACAAAGCTGGCGCGAGGTGCTCTCTAGGTCCCTTTTAAGTCTTAAATCCCTGGGTCATTCTATTGCTGGAGATCACACACCTTTGTTGCAAAATGTGAAATTAACTAAAACTGAGCCAGGAACCTTCACAGTGCCTGAGGGAGCTATGCACACTGGAGGAGAGAAGGCGCCGGTGCTGTGAGCCCTGGAAGCTGCAATACCAATTTGCCAGGCAAGACATGCGCACGGTGTAACAATTACACAAACCACTGTGGTGGTAATCATTTGCCCTCTGACTGGATTTGAGGCCCGCTCCACAAGAGGGGACTCATGCCTGGCACTGGGAACATAGTCACAGACACCCCGTGGCTACAGGTTCCTAGAGAACTCACTACAGCTACTTACATAGATTGGCATGGCATCAAACTGCCTTCTAAGTGTTTTATTTATATGGATAGACAAGTACTACACCCAGTCAGCGAGGCTTCTCTTGACAAAGAACTGTGGTGAGTACAGAGACTGCGCAGGGTCCATAGAATAAGGGATGACTCAGCACTCAGTCTTTGATGGAGCATCTATACCACCCTCCCATGGCTCAGAGAACAAGAAAGAAGTGTCAGAAAACAGGAAAGGCTGCAAAATGCTGTCTTTTGGGCATGACACAGCCATTGCAAATATGATTGCATGACAGCAGAGGCTATCTGTGATTGGCCTGTACAAGACCGAGCCTGTCATCAGTCATGGATAGAGAGGGTTCATGCAGGCAAACCCACCTAGCTGAACTTTTGGCTACTAGTAAATTCTAGGGAGGAGCAGTCATTGTCTTCAATTATGTGCCCAAAGGTGAGCCCATAGGCTCATTTGGGTAATTTGAAACCCTTAGTCACACAGATGAAACTGGCTAAACTCAGTAAGTACCAAAAAAAAAAAAAAAGGCAATGAGAAAAAGAATGGGGTGAGAGTAACCATTATTTACTGCACATTTATGAAACTATTAAAGGACAAGTTTAATAAATTTATAAAGACATTCTGGGTTGTACAGAACTGTACTCCTGTATACACAGCTAATCTGCTATGCATCAGAGTGAGACAGGCCAAAGCGTCACTTCAGGCCCAGTGGTCCGCTTGAAAGCTAGGCAGAAAGAACGTGGGAGTTGCAATAGTACACCCTTAGAAAAATCACACAGTGAAGCGTTGTTCTCTTAGTAATGGCTGAGGGTTGCTTTCTTGACCATTGAACTTCACCTTGTAATAGGTCTGAGATCTGATCAAAATAGTTACAAACGTAAGGTAAGGCAAGGAGAGCCTAGCAAGTGAGGGACTAAAGCACCAGCTGTGGCCTTGGCCATCAGTCCAGCTTATGTAAAACAGCCGTAAACGTGCAGTGCACACTGGCTGCCTCTGTTTGATACAAAATATCCAAAACAAAACTGTATTGGTACATTAACTTGGAAAGTGATCATTTCAAAGTCCTTTCCCCTCTGCTTAAATGTGTAACAGCAAACCAATCTATACAGAGCATTCTATTCAACTCTGGTACAACCAGGAAAGTAATACATGCTAGTTAGGAGATGGGCAGCATTTAGCCTGGGGCTTCGAGAATGGCTAATTCAATCCTTTTCTTTGTGAGTCTAGAATCTAGCATTTACCCTCTCTCGTGACATCCTAGGAGCTAGTATGGGAACTTGTTGGACACTGAGAGGTTGGTGGCATGTGGCCTGTGCCGTCAGTACCTACTGCGTTAATCTAGACAAGCTTGTTGACCTTCACAGGCCTAGAGTCCTTCTTTTTTGAAATAGGTTGTGACTGGGCAGTCCAAGGACTAGAGATGGTACTTCTGCTCACAGCCTGACGTATCCGTGCCATGCGCTGACTGACTTCATTGCTGCGGGTTTTCTCTGCTACACAGTCCTGCACAGTCATGTGCATTCCCACTCTTCCTAGTGTTTTTCTGAAATTGGCACATGCTCAATTAAGTTTAGTTCAGAGAAGGCAAAGTAGCGATAAAGAAAGGGAGGGTTGGTAGTAAAGTGTGAGGTGGGAGCCGCCGCTTCATAAAGGAGCTAGAAAAGTGCTGTTGACTAGAGATAGTGAAGAACTCGGCCTCAGGGAGAGGCAGTGGAGAGAGAGCTCCACTGGGGAGGATAGAGAGTGTTGGTGCTGATGATGGAAACTGAAAGGCTCTGCTCTAGAGCGGATTTGTTTATTCTGGGGAGTAAGAGAAATTCAGAAAGCTATCATAGCAAATTCAATTGGAAGGGTGTTGGTAGAGGATATTGAAGAGTTTCGAACCATCTGCTGGTGGAGAGAATTGTCTGTGTGCAAGTGACCTACAATTCTATGCAAGCTTCAAGCTCAAAATTACTAGTAAAAAGAATCCTTACTTCCTCTGTCTTTTTGTTGTTGTTCACTAGACACTAAGATATTTTGCCAAAATGTAAATGGATGCAAACAACACAATCAACCATCCAGCTTCATAGAGTGGCACCTCCTTAAGAGCTGTCTCTTCGGAAGCGCGGCTCTGTGTGAGTTAGAGGTTCACAGAGGCTGTGGAAAGAGCTCCACCTCGGCCTCAGTGCTGTGCTCTGTGCGAGTTAGAGGTTCACAGAGGCTGTGGAAAGAGCTCCACCTCGGCCTCAGTGCTGTGGCTCTGTGTGAGTTAGAGGTTCACAGAGGCTGTGGAAAGAGCCCCACCTCGGCTTCAGTGTTGTCGTCTACTGTCATAACAACAATCTGCGCAGCCACAGGCCCATTCTTGTGTAGAGAATGCCTTTAGTGGAGCAGAAAGCTTAGTTAGAGAGGTCAGCTGTTGGAAAGCTTGGTCCTAAAGCCTGGGAAACCCCAGCAGCAGCAGTGTTTGACCTGTTCACATCCTTTCTTAGTTGTATGAGCAGAGCCCATTGTTAGAGCACAGCTGTGCATGCCTGAGTTCCCACATCTGTCTGGTGTGGTCATCTGCTACTTCCTGCTATCCCTGTGGTGGCAGTGGTTTCTGCTCCTCCTTGTTCCTACCTTGCTTAGGAGAGCACAACTTACTAAACCCTTACATGGCCTCTGTGAGTGTCATCCCTTCAAAAGATGGTCCTGTCCTACCTAGGAGACCTGCCACCACCTTCTCCCATCAGTGCTCTGTGTCAGTTCCCTCTGTCTCCATGATTTCACGTATTTGTGAATGCCATTCTCCCACTCGAGAGTAACTTTGCTCCAAGTAGTCATAATTGGTGCCTAAAAACGTAGGGACATTGTTGATATTTGTTCCGCGAATAATGTAAACTTTGGCGCTTGTCAGATCTAACTTACTCTTTAAAGATAATTCTCAAGGTACTTTGGTTTGGAAATATGCTGAAAAAATCCTAAATTGTTATTTCTTTTTCTTTTAGAAAAATGACTTGGGACCAATAGAGAAACTTTCTCTCCGCAAACAGCGGTTCATGCAGTTTTCCTCACTGGAGCATGATGGAGAGTATTACATGACGCCCCGAGACTTCCTCTTCTCAGTGATGTTTGAGCGAATGGATCGTGAGTGTTGTGTTGTTTATGTTGTTTTGTTTTGTCTTTTAAAGCTTAAACATGGGGTGAAAAACTTATTTTCAAAATTCACGACAGCTTTTTTGCATATGAATTATCATTATTCCTTGTATCGGGCATTTTCTTGTTATGATGTGAAAGTCAAAAACTTTCATGCGTATCTGCTTAAAAGTAGTTATTTTGTATGGATTTTTTTTTAGATTTATTTATTTTATGTATGTGAGTACACTGTTGCTGTCCTCAGACACACCAGAAGAAAGCATTAGATCTCATTACAGATGGTTGTGAGCCACCATGTGGTTGTTGGGATTTGAACTCAGGACCTCTGGAAGAGCAATCAGTGCTCTTAACCACTGACCCATCTCTCCAGCCCCCTGGATTTTTCTAAATGAGAAAAAAAAAAGTGAGTTTTTAAGATACCTAAAAATGTTATTTGATTAGATATTAGTTTTTAGTGGAATTGAGGTTTTAAATTAAGAAGAAAAATAGATTAATTATTAAAGAGAAACATTTATCAGAGTCATAATGTTACTGTGTTATTTTGCTGCAAGTAGAAAAATCCCAAAGGAAACAATGTAACCAAAAATTAAAATAATAAATTATAATTACTTTATAAATGGCAAACACAGTTATCCCATGATGGCAGGAACCCCCAGGTTTATCACCTGAACCAGCCCTTCTCACTGTACAGCAGATGTGTATGCACCACAGTGCCATAAGGCCTGTCGTGCAGACACTACGGAATGCTGGGTACACCGTAAGTAATTTAAGTACCGCAGAAGGCTGGTGAGGGCAAGGCAAGTGGTCAGAGCAGGACTGGGGGCACAGGGAATAGCTGAGCAGGGCAAAGGCAGTGTGAACATGATGGAGTGTCCCAGGGACACTGGAGACAGAGAGCTTGGGGCAGTCTCGGAGGTCACACTGAAGAACAAACAAGGGCTGGGTGGTGCGAAAGATCTTAGTGACTGGCTCACTCACCCAAGGAATGTCTGCTTGGCAGAGCTGTGTGAACTTCATCTTCAGGGAACAATGAAGATTTGAGAATTAGAAAATAAAGTAATAACATGTTTAGATTACTTTAATCTAGCTCAATGGAGGTTAAATTTAGCAATATGTGGCAAAACTCCAAAAATGTTGACCTACATCAGTACAGGAGTTTAGTTTGGGCAGGATGTGGTGGCATCCCATACTTTAATCCCAATACTCAGGAGGCGAGGCAGGGGGATCTTTGTGATCTACATAGTTCCAGGAAATAGGGTTATATAGTTCAAACCCAGCCTCAAAAACCCAAAATAGAGTAGTTTAACCTCTGACATGAACACAACTTGGACATTCTCCCTCCTGTCCTCACAGTAGAAAAAGGAAAAAGAAAAAAATGGTGAAAAGTATAAAATCAGCAGTTCAGGTCCATCAAGGTCACAACAGAACTGGGGTCATGGATCACCTTTATCTAAAAGCTGGAGGCAAGTAGAGGCAGTGGGTCAGTCAGGACTTGATTAGCTCAGAAGTCACCCAGCATCTACCAGGATCCTGTGTCAGGAATATTTACAGAATAATCGGTTAGCTTTCAGAACCTAAGTTTAAACCATCGTAAGAGGGGGGTAGCATGGCTCAGAAGGCAAGAGTGCTCAGGTATTCAATCCCTTGAAGGCATGGGAGGTTATCCCCTCTCCTAAATTCGTGCCGAGGCATGAGTGGGCACACACAAACCATAAACATTTATTGTTAATTATGTGTACATGTTCTGTGTGGGTATGTGCACCTGAGTACAGATTCCCTGTGGCTGTGAACTGCCCAGCACTGGTGCTGGGAACTGAACTCAGTTGAAGAAATAGCTCAGCAGTTAAGGGCATTTGATGTGCTTTTAGAAGACCCAGGTTCAAGTCCCAGCACCCACATGGCAGCTCACCAACTCTGTGTAATTCCTGTTCCAGGGATCCAGTGCCCTCTTCTGACTTCCACAGGCACCAAGCACACATGTGGTACATACATATACATGCAGACAGGATACTCACACATAACATAAAATAATACATCTTTAAAAAAAAAAAGCCTACCTCTCAGAAAAGATTAATTTCTTATGAGAGTTAGTTGATAGACCTCGCTGAGGGTACTGTTCTGCTCAGCTGCACCCTACTTGATGCACCCTCAGAAGCTAATGCCAGGGCATCCGAGTCTCCAGAGATGCACATGTACAGCATTCCTCCTTAGGGGTGTGTGTGTGTGTGTGTGTGTGTGTGTGTGTGTGTGTGTGTGTGTGTGTGTGTGTGTGTGTGTGTTTCCCTGAGATAGAGACACATGTACAGCATTCCTCCTTAGGGCAAGTGTGTGTGTGTGTGTGTGTGTGTGTGTGTGTGTGTGTGTGTGTGTGTGTGTGTGTGTGTGTGTTTCCCTGAGATAGAGACACATGTACAGCATTCCTCCTTAGGGCAGTGTGTGTGTCTGTGTGTTTCCCTGAGATAGAGACACATGTCTTAAACAAGATAAGTTCTAAACGAATGAGATTCAGCCATATTAAAGCAGAACTTTGTTCTCAAACCTTGCCTTAAAGAAATGTATTGACAAGGTAAAAAGCTGGCGGAATTTATAACACATAAGCTGGACAAGAGTTAATATTTACAGGGAGGCCACAGTTTTAAAGGAGGGTAGTGCACATGGGAGAGTGAGGGCTGGGTCATCTCCAGGTATGCCAGTGACATGGTAATTACTGCAAAGTGACATCACTGGAGAAACTGTCACTTCAGAAAGGGCCATTTGGCCTGTCTTCCTGCATGCAGCAAGTCATAAAGATCCTTTTGAGAGGGACATCCTTCACAAAGCAAAGCCAGAAAGACAGCCTTGATCATCAGAGTGGTGATGGCAGTAATTCATCACAGCCCCAATTAACAAGTTCTTTGAAGTAACCTTTAGTTTCCATTAGCTTCTCTCCCCTCTCCACCCCGCCCCGCTCCCCCATTCGCCATCCCCAAATGTCTCTTAATAATGTCCCTAGAATTTACCTTCGTCCAGAGATCCATTTGTCCTGTCTGTCTTCACAAATTGATTGTTGTCTAAATATCAAAGCAGCTGGCTCTGGTTGTTCTTCTGGCTTCACTTTCTGGTGAGGTTCTCCACACACGTCAGTTTAATAAAACAGCCTCTCTGTAATGCTCATTAGATCCAGCCAAGAGCCTGCAAAGGGCTAAGGGTGGCAGGGGACTTCCCTAGGCGGTGTGAGGCCCCAGCTTCCATCCCTAGAAGCCACAAGAAGACTAGCAGGGAAGAGAGCTTTCCCTCTTCATCTTCTCCTCCCTCTCTCCCTCTGTACAGCTACTAAAAATGGAGGGATAGATAGTCACAGAAGAAAAAGCAAGCAAATGGAAATAAATACTTCCCTTGTCTGTAACTGTGGTGAGAGAAAAGTTTACACTTGCTGCGTTGGCCAGTCTCACCCCAGAGGTTGAGGAGACTGCAGATCAGAGGTGAAGGGATCCGGGACTTTTACATTTACACACTCTTGGTAAGAATTGGAAATGGGAAGTTCCAACTGCTTTGGAAAACAACTTTTAACTGCCTTGGAAAATTAAACAACATTTTTTACCAAATTTTATATTCCTAGGTATATATACCTGATAGGAACACTTACTGGTATGCCATAGGATATATAATACGCAAAAGAGTGTTTATAGCAGCAGTGTTAGGTTAGCAGAAAAGCTGGAAATCGCCCACATGTCTACAGGAGAGAATGGATAAAACAGGATATGTTCACACCGGGGAATTCTCTTCAGTAAGAGTGAATAAATAGTGTCTGTTATGGCAATGGAAAGGACCCATAGAGCCACTGTTCACTGAAACTAATAGAAAAAAGCGTCTGGAAATGAGTCTGAGGTTTTATAAGAATCTAGAAATACCTATTCAAGTAAAGCCAACCAAAATGGGTAAGAAAATATTCAAATTTAGAGTACTTTAACACTGGCCCCTCCACCTACCTGTTACAACTCATTGAGATGGAAACTCATTCTAGACTGCTGCAGCAGGAACACAGTTCTCGGAGGACCACTGGGAAGGGCAGTACTTTAGTACTTTACGATGGACACCCTCTGCCACACACTCCTTATTTGTAGAGTGGAGTCTCTGCCTTGCATGCCCTTCCACTGGGAACACAGGAGACCTGGCTGCTCTTGCTCTGAAAGACAGAGTATTCAGAAAAAGAGGGAAGACCTGAGGTCCACTTGCTAGAGCAGCTATGATTGCTCAGAAAGAGCAGCACCGTTGTCCTCATGTTGGCTGCAGAACTCTGCCTGGGTGATAGAAGCTGGTTTAAAAAGTAGCTCTGGTCTCTCTCCAGTGGTAGGACCCTCACTGTAACATGAAGTAGAGACTCTCAACACTATCAGAAATGGGTACGGGTGAGCTAGGCACTAGCACATGCTTGTAATCCCAACACTCTGGAGGTCGAAGCTGGAGGATTGCTAGTGTGAGATCAGATGAACTCCATAGCAAGCAAAATCCTGTCTCCAAAAATAAATGAATAAATAAACAAACAAATAAATAAATAGGTCTAGGTTGTGGTAAAAGGGAGTTAGAGATAGGGTCAGTGAAGAAAACAGACTAACCTATGTGCTCACTACATAGGAAAGAGAAAAATGGGGTGCCCCCATGCATCCTAACATATTAATCACCTTCATGGGAATTGCTCCTTCATGGGAGCCTAAATTGGAAAGGTGACTTTGTAGAGCAGTGTGTCCAGGGTTCTCGTCAGTCATCAGGTGAGAGTGTCTGCACTCAGCACCTTTCAAGGTCAGAAAGGAACTCCAGAACTCCAAAACCCACCTGGTCCCTGTGACTGTGCTTGCAGCAGGCCTCGCTGAGGAATCCCCTCCAGTGCTAGTGTTATAGGACAGGGTGAGGCATGGTCTTACTAAGAACTCCAGCCAGACACTAAGCATGTTCCCAAGCAGTGAGTGACAAAGGGAGCTAGTACCCGGATTCTCTACAGTACGTCCTCTGAAGTAACACCGTGGGGCAGGAACTAGCTCTCTGCAATACATTATCTAAATATCCAGAGCCCAACAGCAAAAGGCAAGGACTGCAGAGAGCATCACTGGACAAAATCAGCAACAGAAATTGCTTGTGAATTGCAACCAGATAACAGATTTAACAGAAAAAGACATCAAAATAGTTCCTAAAATATGTTCAAAGAACTACAGTAAACTATAATTAAAGACTGACATTTCCACTTTTATTATTCATCGGAATGCAGTTAAATGATAGGAAGGCACTGAGCCAAATCAAGAGTTCAGTAATTTTGCAGACCAGATAATACATCCTTTATGCATATGATGTCCTTCATCCTCATTTTGCATCGTGGATAAGATCATCTTGGTTACATTCCTACGGAGCATGATGAACAGCAAAACAAAGAAAAACTAAGCCAAACCACTGACCCATGCCCTCTGCGTAAATGAAATGATAAGAAGCAATCTAAGATTTATTAGATTTTAAACTCATTTATCTGGCATTATCTTTTGGCCTTTTGGTAAATAGTACATTGTATTAATAGCAATTGATGGGACTTAAGTAAACATCTCTGCATGGGATCCGATAGACCCTGGCAACGCCCTGAATCTGGCTCCCCGTATCTAGCTTGGGTCTCGCCGTGTACTTCCTTACAGCACAGTGGTCCAACCTGAGCACCATCTCCCCTTTCTGGATTATCTCCTGCTGCACTCCTTTCATTCACACCCCACACCGCTTCCTGGAATTGTTCCAATTTCACAGTCTCAGATTTCAGAACTGCATCTGTGACAACAATTCCTTATCCTCCACTTTACCTGCTACCCAGTATGTTTATTCTGAAACCTCATAAAAATGTCTAGTGTCCACTGTCCTGTCATCCCAGGTCCCCTTTTTCTTTTCCCCTGTAGCCTCAGGGTTTGTGACTATCTCTGATACCTACTCTCCTGAACTGCTGGGAAGACACGCACTGTACAGGCTAGCTTGCCTGATCCTCCAGGTCGTACCTGTCACCTGTCAGCTCACTTCTGCAGCTTCCTTCATCCACCTGCCCACAGCCCTCACCTTCTCAGCTCTCCCTTGTCACCTCCTTCTCCCTGATGATGAGACTGTACCCATTTTTAGCTGATCGAATGAAGGCTGATGGTCAAAGGATCCTTTAGATTCCTCTGATGCTGCCCTAGCGAGATGCTCTTCCCTCCTCCTGTGCGCCAGGACGGACGCGTCTCTCTTCAGCTGGTTCCGCCCACCTTTTGTGCTCTATTGTTCTTGATCTCTGAGGTCTCCTGTTTAAAACCTTCAGATAGTCTCATGTTCACCATGACACTTAGACATTAGTGATACCAACATAAGAGTGTGCGGGATTATTGGAAGATCTCAAATGTACAAAAAGACAAGTCAGAGAACTGAACTCCAAGCTACTTCACGTTTAGAGGTGGAGAGGTGGGAACCCAGAGGAGAGAGAGCAGCAGCTCAGAACTAGTAGATAAAGGAGTGAGTTCAAATGAGGTTTTGAGGAAGAAGGAATGGTCACAAAAAGTACATTGAGAAGCAACCGAGATGAGAACCAAGAGTTAGTTCATCACTGGCTGGCAGCATGGGGGTGTTGGTGGCTTTTCTAAGAACCGCTTCAGTGCAGTGGTGTCAACACAGGAGTCTAAGTCCATAGGTGGGGATACAGAAAGAAGTGAGCACTGAGGTCATTGCCTAAAGGGAAGGAGAAAAGTGATATGAGAGATGGGGTGGAACTGTGCCCCAGAGGAGAGCTTTAACCTGGGGCTGCGGGGACAGTTGAGGCACAGTGAGATAGAGTGAAGGATTCTTCTAGAACCGAAGTCCTGAGGGAACACAGGTGAAAGAGCACAATGGGATCTGGAATCTACCAGACTCTTGGAAAGACCCTCCATAACAGCAGAAAGGGATCGTCGCCATCTCTCTGTTCTCCATGAGTGAGAAAGCAGTTACAAGTTGGAAGAAAGGGGGGAGTGTTGGGGGCTTACAGAAGTAGCCTCAATAGTAAGAGATAATGGAATAAGAAAGGCTGTAATTGCCAGTGACCTTACAGAGTTCCGTGTAGAGGCAGTGACATAACTCAGCAGGTAAAGGGCCAACCACCAAGCCTGACTGGCTGCATTGGATGCCCTGAGCCTGCGTGCTATGCGGAGAGAACTGACCTCAGTGCTGTCTGTCCTCCAGCCTTCCTGCATGTGTTCATACATGTAAAGCACAGCTGCCCTCCAGCCTTCCTGCATGTGTTCACACATGTAAAACACAGAAGTAAAATGTGCTTTTTAAAATCTAAGAACAAAGTCATTCCTGTGGGTATTGACAATGGATTTGAAATGAATCTTGCAGAAAGATTATGACTACTTTTCTCTACTGAACCCTACATACATGTTCTGGTGTAGATTAGGTAGAATCAGATCTAATCAGGGCTGGGGTCACCAAGAGCCAGTGCTCAAGTGAAAGAAGAGGGGGCTGCTGTATATGACAGACAGACAGGCTCTGATGATTGATGGTGGACGATTGATAGGGAAGTCATACATGTACAAATGAGGAATAATGGGAAGATAGAAGAGTCTGATTGTAGGGCTCACCAGAACCAAAGGCAGCCCACGCAGGATGCTGGAGGAGTACGTCAATGCCTGACTTTGAATATTGGCTCCACCACTAGCCCATGGGCCTCTGTTCCCACCTCGATAGGTTGAGAATACCAGTAGTAAAGAGTCAGTCATATACACGTGGGGCATGGAGAGCCCAGCATGTGGGAGACTCACAAGAGTAGCAACTTCTGCCTACATTAGCTCCTGTTAGGGGAAATGCAAAAATACTGACACCTGTTACATTTGAACCGCCCAGGGCTCTTGTTGTTGTTTGTTTCTTTGTAGTAGTGACTTTAGAGGAGTTTTTCACTGTTTTCTATGGTTTTAAAAGATCTTACAACGAGGGAGGATACACACAAGAAGCATTTCTAAGATCAGCTCAACCTGTATCAGGGGTTCAAACTGAAAAACAGGTTACTCAAAGCTGGTTTAGAAAACCACCATGGTGGAGTGTTCTGCCCTAACTTTTCTGCAGCAGAGCGAGCAGGTGTCTGTAGCTCTGTGAATGCAACCGAACTTCAGTCATTGTGGATGGATCTCAAAGAAAATGAAAATGATGCCACTCCCACCCACCAAAAATGTGTTCCACGTCTTGTGAGGCTCTTGGAGCTGCAGGTGTCCATTACTCAGGAGATTGGGCTAGAGGCATAGAAGTCCTATCACTCCCTTCCCTCGTACCAGCCTTTCTTTCTGCTCCTGTACTTTTATCAAGATTAGCTAAGTCTCAGAAGTATTTGAACATGTGTGAGGTAACTTATCACGGCATGTGTCATTTTGCTAGGGCAAAGGGTAGTACATGGGAGTCACAGAGACCTGGAGTCTATGATATTTGTCCTTTTAATTTATCTAATATTCACACCAATAATGACATGTGAGGAGGGCGCTGTGGTAAAAACCTGGAAGCTCAGCAAGGTAACTTTATTTCCTTAACTATATGCAAAATATCGAACCGCAAGCCTGATTCAACAAGTAAGCTGCTAGCTCTGTAGAA